>NC_137869.1:49084371-49251871 GCF_963924005.1 Protomyctophum bolini | reverse complement strand
TGTTAATAGGTGCAGCACTAACTTGGGTACTGCTGACAAATGCCACTTCTAACCTTTAGCAGGCTAGCCCAACTTGAATAAACACCACAGCAGGGCATTGTAATTCTCCCTTCCTTGTGTGCGCGGCGCGGGGCCGCTGTCAGCTATAAAAGACCGACGGGCCCTACTTCTGTTGCTTACGGCCATACCACCCTGAACACGCCCGATCTCGTCCGATCTCGGAAGCTAAGCAGGGTCGGGCCTGGTTAGTACTTGGATGGGAGACCGCCTGGGAATACCAGGTGCTGTAAGCTTTTTCCTTTGCCACACTAAATGAGAAACTGCCATTTTTGGCCATGATACAATATTACTAGATCGTGTGCAGCACTAACTTGGGTACTGCTGACAAATGCCACTTCTAACCTTTAGCAGGCTAGCCCAACTAGAATAAACACCACAGCAGGGCATTGTAATTCTCCCTTCCTTGTGCGCGGCGCGGGGCCGCTGTCAGCTATAAAAGACCGACGAACCCTACTTCTGTTGCTTACGGCCATACCACCCTGAACACGCCCGATCTCGTCCGATCTCGGAAGCTAAGCAGGGTCGGGCCTAGTTAGTACTTGGATGGGAGACCGCCTGGGAATACCAGGTGCTGTAAGCTTTTTCCTTTGCTTTTTAGGTTTACAATTCATGCAGAATTACATATATCCACATAAGTTACATTATTAAATAAATCAATCAATCAATGTATTTCAATACAAAAGTGTGTTTTTTATTTTTTTATTTTTTTACAATGTTAATAGGTGCAGCACTAACTTGGGTACTGCTGACAAATGCCACTTCTAACCTTTAGCAGGCTAGCCCAACTAGAATAAACACCACAGCAGGGCATTGTAATTCTCCCTTCCTTGTGTGCGCGGCGCGGGGCCGCTGTCAGCTATAAAAGACCGACGGGCCCTACTTCTGTTGCTTACGGCCATACCACCCTGAACACGCCCGATCTCGTCCGATCTCGGAAGCTAAGCAGGGTCGGGCCTGGTTAGTACTTGGGTGGGAGACCGCCTGGGAATACCAGGTGCTGTAAGCTTTTTCCTTTGCCACACTAAATGAGAAACTGCCATTTTTGGCCATGATACAATATTACTAGATCGTGTGCAGCACTAACTTGGGTACTGCTGACAAATGCCACTTCTAGCCTTTAGCAGTCTAGCCCAACTAGAATAAACACCACAGCAGGGCATTGTAATTCTCCCTTCCTTGTGTGCGCGGCGCGGGGCCGCTGTCAGCTATAAAAGACCGACGGGCCCTACTTCTGTTGCTTACGGCCATACCACCCTGAACACGCCCGATCTCGTCCGATCTCGGAAGCTAAGCAGGGTCGGGCCTGGTTAGTACTTGGATGGGAGACCGCCTGGGAATACCAGGTGCTGTAAGCTTTTTCCTTTGCTTTTTAGGTTTACAATTCATGCAGAATTACATATATCCACATAAGTTACATTATTAAATAAATCAATCAATCAATGCATTTCAATACAAAAGTGTGTTTTTTATTTTTTTATTTTTTTACAATGTTAATAGGTGCAGCACTAACTTGGGTACTGCTGACAAATGCCACTTCTAACCTTTAGCAGGCTAGCCCAACTAGAATAAACACCACAGCAGGGCATTGTAATTCTCCCTTCCTTGTGTGCGCGGCGCGAGGCCGCTGTCAGCTATAAAAGACCGACGGGCCCTACTTCTGTTGCTTACGGCCATACCACCCTGAACACGCCCGATCTCGTCCGATCTCGGAAGCTAAGCAGGGTCGGGCCTGGTTAGTACTTGGATGGGAGACCGCCTGGGAATACCAGGTGCTGTAAGCTTTTTCCTTTGCCACACTAAATGAGAAACTGCCATTTTTGGCCATGATACAATATTACTAGATCGTGTGCAGCACTAACTTGGGTACTGCTGACAAATGCCACTTCTAACCTTTAGCAGGCTAGCCCAACTAGAATAAACACCACAGCAGGGCATTGTAATTCTCCCTTCCTTGTGCGCGGCGCGGGGCCGCTGTCAGCTATAAAAGACCGACGGGCCCTACTTCTGTTGCTTACGGCCATACCACCCTGAACACGCCCGATCTCGTCCGATCTCGGAAGCTAAGCAGGGTCGGGCCTGGTTAGTACTTGGATGGGAGACCGCCTGGGAATACCAGGTGCTGTAAGCTTTTTCCTTTGCTTTTTAGGTTTACAATTCATGCAGAATTACATATATCCACATAAGTTACATTATTAAATAAATCAATCAATCAATGCATTTCAATACAAAAGTGTGTTTTTTATTTTTTTATTTTTTTACAATGTTAATAGGTGCAGCACTAACTTGGGTACTGCTGACAAATGCCACTTCTAACCAGTGTTGTTTTTGGCAGGCATTTTTTAGATTTAGTCAGTCTTAGTCTTTTGGAAAAATGCTTAATTAGTCTTAGTCAGTCTTAGTCATTTGGAAAAATGCTTAATTAGTCTTAGTCAGTCTTAGTCATTTCTATCCTTGATAGTTTTAGTCGACGGAAACTCCTAAGGGTTTTAGTCAGTTTTAGTCATTTTAGTAAAAGGTTTTAGTCCAGTTTGTCAATTTTTTTAAAATGTCTTTAAATAAAATGTCTATAGCGTACAGGTATTAATTAGAGCTGGGACTCGATTAAAAAAAAATCTAATTAATCAGAGGCTTTGTAGTTAATTCATCTCGATTAATCGCATTTTAATCGCATATCATTATTTGACCCAAGAACTGTGAGAGCCCTTTTTTTTATGGATTTTGGTATACTAGTGAATCAATGAATAGTGAATACATAAGTTTAAGCAATAAAACATTGTTTTTGTAGTAATAATATCTCAAAATTAATAATTTATATAGAGCTTTTCTGAGTACCCAAAAATGCTTTACAAGGGGGACATGATAAATGCAAAAACAACTTTATTAAAGGAAAAACACTAAGTAAATAAAAATAAATATCTGGGGAAAGTAATATTGAAGGTTTTGGATGGTGGGGGCATGTCTCTGAGAGTTTTGGGGTATGCATTCCACAGGGTTGGTGGGGGGGGCTTCAATTGGTGCAGCAAATATGTGACATGAGTTGACCATAAGAAAACACCTCTGTGTTTCTTCCGTGGACATACAGTAACAGCCATAGGAGATTTTACATTTTATTTGGCCATAACCGTTTAGTTAGAATTAGAAACCATGTCATCTGGTCGGGTACTTGAACTGCTACTGGGAGTTGGAATAACATTAGCTCTGATCCATAGTGTTAGAAGGAGGAAAGTAGGCTTTCACATCTTTTTTTATGTTAAAAACGAGGGGCTGCACAGCCTGCACTTCCGCGGGTGTGAGTGAGGGGAAAGGATCAAATTAAGTACCATAGAACTCCTGAGTCCTAACTACGCTATCGACCAGAGCTACTGTTGTTGATTGACGTTAGCTTCCAGGCTAGGCTAGGTGCAACATGTTTCGCATTGAGCCGATACTGGAGTCTTGACGAGGCGCGGTGATATGTGAATTCTTTGTTGAATAATTTCACACAAGTGTGCTGTAATCCACGCTATCATCGGATAGCCTTTTAAATTCTATTTCCAATCCACGGGGACAAGCAAAGTGATCTGCAGCGGCTTGGCTTCCCCCAGTCTGGTGATGTTATTGTCTGAAGAAAACATGGAGTCGAAATGGGACGGGGTGTGTGTGTGTGTGTGTGTGTGTATGCAATGTGCATGCATGCAGATGGGCGTGACCAACAAGGAAAGGAGGATAGACTAGAGGCGAGAGCAGTGACATTATTGGCGAACATTTTCATGCATTTAAAACTTTGTTCGTCAATCCACTAACATGTTCGTCTACCCTCGTCTTGTCAGCGATAACACAAACACGTCTCGTCATCGTCATCGCGTCAAACAGAGCTAATTAGCTCGTCAGCGTCAGTCTTGTCCCGAATTATTTGAGTGTATTTAGTTTTAGTCCGTCTTAGTCCTGGAAAAAGGGGCGTTGACGTCGTCATTTACGTTATCGTCAGTCCTGACGAAAACAACACTGCTTCTAACCTTTAGCAGGCTAGCCCAACTAGAATAAACACCACAGCAGGGCATTGTAATTCTCCCTTCCTTGTGCGCGCGGCGCGGGGCCGCTGTCAGCTATAAAATACCGACGGGCCCTACTACTGTTGCTTACGGCCATACCACCCTGACCACGCCCGATCTCGTCCGATCTCGGAAGCTAAGCAGGGTCGGGCCTGGTTAGTACTTGGATGGGAGACCGCCTGGGAATACCAGGTGCTGTAAGCTTTTTCCTTTGCCACACTAAATGAGAAACTGCCATTTTTGGCCATGATACAATTCATGCAGAATTACATTTATCCACATAAGTTACATTATTAAATAAATCAATCAATCAATGCATTTCAATACAAAAGTGTGTTTTTTATTTTTTTATTTTTTTACAATGTTAATAGGTGCAGCACTAACTTGGGTACTGCTGACAAATGCCACTTCTAACCTTTAGCAGGCTAGCCCAACTAGAATAAACACCACAGCAGGGCATTGTAATTCTCCCTTCCTTGTGTGCGCGGCGCGGGGCCGCTGTCAGCTATAAAAGACCGACGGGCCCATCTTCTGTTGCTTACGGCCATACCACCCTGAACACGCCCGATCTTGTCCGATCTCGGAAGCTAAGCAGGGTCGGGCCTGGTTAGTACTTGGATGGGAGACCGCCTGGGAATACCAGGTGCTGTAAGCTTTTTCCTTTGCTTTTTAGGTTTACAATTCATGCAGAATTACATATATCCACATAAGTTACATTATTAAATAAATCAATCAATCAATGCATTTCAATACAAAAGTGTGTTTTTTATTTTTTTATTTTTTTACAATGTTAATAGGTGCAGCACTAACTTGGGTACTGCTGACAAATGCCACTTCTAACCTTTAGCAGGCTAGCCCAACTAGAATAAACACCACAGCAGGGCATTGTAATTCTCCCTTCCTTGTGTGCGCGGCGCGGGGCCGCTGTCAGCTATAAAAGACCGACGGGCCCTACTTCTGTTGCTTACGGCCATACCACCCTGAACACGCCCAATCTCGTCCGATCTCGGAAGCTAAGCAGGGTCGGGCCTGGTTAGTACTTGGATGGGAGACCGCCTGGGAATAGCAGGTGCTGTAAGCTTTTTCCTTTGCCACACTAAATGAGAAACTGCCATTTTTGGCCATGATACAATATTACTAGATCGTGTGCAGCACTAACTTGGGTACTGCTGACAAATGCCACTTCTAGCCTTTAGCAGTCTAGCCCAACTAGAATAAACACCACAGCAGGGCATTGTAATTCTCCCTTCCTTGTGTGCGCGGCGCGGGGCCGCTGTCAGCTATAAAACACCGACGGGCCCTACTTCTGTTGCTTACGGCCATACCACCCTGAACACGCCCGATCTCGTCCGATCTCGGAAGCTAGGCAGGGTCGGGCCTGGTTAGTACTTGGATGGGAGACCGCCTGGGAATACCAGGTGCTGTAAGCTTTTTCCTTTGCCACACTAAATGAGAAACTGCCATTTTTGGCCATGATACAATATTACTAGATCGTGTGCAGCACTAACTTGGGTACTGCTGACAAATGCCACTTCTAGCCTTTAGCAGTCTAGCCCAACTAGAATAAACACCACAGCAGGGCATTGTAATTCTCCCTTCCTTGTGTGCGCGGCGCGGGGCCGCTGTCAGCTATAAAAGACCGACGGGCCCTACTTCTGTTGCTTACGGCCATACCACCCTGAACACGCCCGATCTCGTCCGATCTCGGAAGCTAAGCAGGGTCGGGCCTGGTTAGTACTTGGATGGGAGACCGCCTGGGAATACCAGGTGCTGTAAGCTTTTTCCTTTGCTTTTTAGGTTTACAATTCATGCAGAATTACATATATCCACATAAGTTACATTATTAAATAAATCAATCAATCAATGCATTTCAATACAAAAGTGTGTTTTTTATTTTTTTATTTTTTTACAATGTTAATAGGTGCAGCACTAACTTGGGTACTGCTGACAAATGCCACTTCTAACCTTTAGCAGGCTAGCCCAACTAGAATAAACACCACAGCAGGGCATTGTAATTCTCCCTTCCTTGTGTGCGCGGCGCGAGGCCGCTGTCAGCTATAAAAGACCGACGGGCCCTACTTCTGTTGCTTACGGCCATACCACCCTGAACACGCCCGATCTCGTCCGATCTCGGAAGCTAAGCAGGGTCGGGCCTGGTTAGTACTTGGATGGGAGACCGCCTGGGAATACCAGGTGCTGTAAGCTTTTTCCTTAGCCACACTAAATGAGAAACTGCCATTTTTGGCCATGATACAATATTACTAGATCGTGTGCAGCACTAACTTGGGTACTGCTGACAAATGCCACTTCTAACCTTTAGCAGGCTAGCCCAACTAGAATAAACACCACAGCAGGGCATTGTAATTCTCCCTTCCTTGTGCGCGGCGCGGGGCCGCTGTCAGCTATAAAAGACGGGCCCGACGGGCCCTACTTCTGTTGTTTACGGCCATACCACCCTGAACACGCCCGATCTCGTCCGATCTCGGAAGCTAAGCAGGGTCGGGCCTGGTTAGTACTTGGATGGGAGACCGCCTGGGAATACCAGGTGCTGTAAGCTTTTTCCTTTGCTTTTTAGGTTTACAATTCATGCAGAATTACATATATCCACATAAGTTACATTATTAAATAAATCAATCAATCAATGCATTTCAATACAAAAGTGTGTTTTTTATTTTTTTATTTTTTTACAATGTTAATAGGTGCAGCACTAACTTGGGTACTGCTGACAAATGCCACTTCTAACCTTTAGCAGGCTAGCCCAACTAGAATAAACACCACAGCAGGGCATTGTAATTCTCCCTTCCTTTTGTGCGCGGCGCGGGGCCGCTGTCAGCTATAAAAGACCGACGGGCCCTACTTCTGTTACTTACGGCCATACCACCCTGAACACGCCCGATCTCGTCCGATCTCGGAAGCTAAGCAGGGTCGGGCCTGGTTAGTACTTGGATGGGAGACCGCCTGGGAATACCAGGTGCTGTAAGCTTTTTCCTTTGCCACACTAAATGAGAAACTGCCATTTTTGGCCATGATACAATATTACTAGATAGTGTGCAGCACTAACTTGGGTACTGCTGACAAATGCCACTTCTAACCTTTAGCAGTCTAGCCCAACTAGAATAAACACCACAGCAGGGCATTGTAATTCTCCCTTCCTTGTGTGCGCGGCGCGGGGCCGCTGTCAGCTATAAAAGACCGACGGGCCCTACTTCTGTTGCTTACGGCCATACCACCCTGAACACGCCCGATCTCGTCCGATCTCGGAAGCTAAGCAGGGTCGGGCCTGGTTAGTACTTGGATGGGAGACCGCCTGGGAATACCAGGTGCTGTAAGCTTTTTCCTTTGCTTTTTAGGTTTACAATTCATGCAGAATTACATATATCCACATAAGTTACATTATTAAATAAATCAATCAATCAATGCATTTCAATACAAAAGTGTGTTTTTTATTTTTTTATTTTTTTACAATGTTAATAGGTGCAGCACTAACTTGGGTACTGCTGACAAATGCCACTTCTAACCTTTAGCAGGCTAGCCCAACTAGAATAAACACCACAGCAGGGCATTGTAATTCTCCCTTCCTTGTGTGCGCGGCGCGGGGCCGCTGTCAGCTATAAAAGACCGACGGGCCCTACTTCTGTTGCTTACGGCCATACCACCCTGAACACGCCCGATCTCGTCCGATCTCGGAAGCTAAGCAGGGTCGGGCCTGGTTAGTACTTGGATGGGAGACCGCCTGGGAATACCAGGTGCTGTAAGCTTTTTCCTTTGCTTTTTAGGTTTACAATTCATGCAGAATTACATATATCCACATAAGTTACATTATTAAATAAATCAATCAATCAATGCATTTCAATACAAAAGTGTGTTTTTTATTTTTTTATTTTTTTACAATGTTAATAGGTGCAGCACTAACTTGGGTACTGCTGACAAATGCCACTTCTAACCTTTAGCAGGCTAGCCCAACTAGAATAAACACCACAGCAGGGCATTGTAATTCTCCCTTCCTTGTGTGCGCGGCGCGAGGCCGCTGTCAGCTATAAAAGACCGACGGGCCCTACTTCTGTTGCTTACGGCCATACCACCCTGAACACGCCCGATCTCGTCCGATCTCGGAAGCTAAGCAGGGTCGGGCCTGGTTAGTACTTGGATGGGAGACCGCCTGGGAATACCAGGTGCTGTAAGCTTTTTCCTTTGCTTTTTAGGTTTACAATTCATGCAGAATTACATATATCCACATAAGTTACATTATTAAATAAATCAATCAATCAATGCATTTCAATACAAAAGTGTGTTTTTTATTTTTTTATTTTTTTACAATGTTAATAGGTGCAGCACTAACTTGGGTACTGCTGACAAATGCCACTTCTAACCTTTAGCAGGCTAGCCCAACTAGAATAAACACCACAGCAGGGCATTGTAATTCTCCCTTCCTTGTGTGCGCGGCGCGGGGCCGCTGTCAGCTATAAAAGACCGACGGGCCCTACGTCTGTTGCTTACGGCCATACCACCCTGAACACGCCCGATCTCGTCCGATCTCGGAAGCTAAGCAGGGTCGGGCCTGGTTAGTACTTGGATGGGAGACCGCCTGGGAATACCAGGTGCTGTAAGCTTTTTCCTTTGCCACACTAAATGAGAAACTGCCATTTTTGGCCATGATACAATATTACTAGATCGTGTGCAGCACTAACTTGGGTACTGCTGACAAATGCCACTTCTAGCCTTTAGCAGTCTAGCCCAACTAGAATAAACACCACAGCAGGGCATTGTAATTCTCCCTTCCATGTGTGCGCGGCGCGGGGCCGCTGTCAGCTATAAAAGACCGACGGGCCCTACTTCTGTTGCTTACGGCCATACCACCCTGAACACGCCCGATCTCGTCCGATCTCGGAAGCTAAGCAGGGTCGGGCCTGGTTAGTACTTGGATGGGAGACCGCCTGGGAATACCAGGTGCTGTAAGCTTTTTCCTTTGCTTTTTAGGTTTACAATTCATGCAGAATTACATATATCCACATAAGTTACATTATTAAATAAATCAATCAATCAATGCATTTCAATACAAAAGTGTGTTTTTTATTTTTTTATTTTTTTACAATGTTAATAGGTGCAGCACTAACTTGGGTACTGCTGACAAATGCCACTTCTAACCTTTAGCAGGCTAGCCCAACTAGAATAAACACCACAGCAGGGCATTGTAATTCTCCCTTCCTTGTGTGCGCGGCGCGAGGCCGCTGTCAGCTATAAAAGACCGACGGGCCCTACTTCTGTTGCTTACGGCCATACCACCCTGAACACGCCCGATCTCGTCCGATCTCGGAAGCTAAGCAGGGTCGGGCCTGGTTAGTACTTGGATGGGAGACCGCCTGGGAATACCAGGTGCTGTAAGCTTTTTCCTTTGCCACACTAAATGAGAAACTGCCATTTTTGGCCATGATACAATATTACTAGATCGTGTGCAGCACTAACTTGGGTACTGCTGACAAATGCCACTTCTAACCTTTAGCAGGCTAGCCCAACTAGAATAAACACCACAGCAGGGCATTGTAATTCTCCCTTCCTTGTGCGCGGCGCGGGGCCGCTGTCAGCTATAAAAGACCGACGGGCCCTACTTCTGTTGCTTACGGCCATACCACCCTGAACACGCCCGATCTCGTCCGATCTCGGAAGCTAAGCAGGGTCGGGCCTGGTTAGTACTTGGATGGGAGACCGCCTGGGAATACCAGGTGCTGTAAGCTTTTTCCTTTGCCACACTAAATGAGAAACTGCCATTTTTGGCCATGATACAATATTACTAGATCGTGTGCAGCACTAACTTGGGTACTGCTGACAAATGCCACTTCTAACCTTTAGCAGGCTAGCCCAACTAGAATAAACACCACAGCAGGGCATTGTAATTCTCCCTTCCTTGTGCGCGGCGCGGGGCCGCTGTCAGCTATAAAAGACCGACGGGCCCTACTTCTGTTGCTTACGGCCATACCACCCTGAACACGCCCGATCTCGTCCGATCTCGGAAGCTAAGCAGGGTCGGGCCTGGTTAGTACTTGGATGGGAGACCGCCTGGGAATACCAGGTGCTGTAAGCTTTTTCCTTTGCCACACTAAATGAGAAACTGCCATTTTTGGCCATGATACAATATTACTAGATCGTGTGCAGCACTAACTTGGGTACTGCTGACAAATGCCACTTCTAACCTTTAGCAGGCTAGCCCAACTAGAATAAACACCACAGCAGGGCATTGTAATTCTCCCTTCCTTGTGCGCGGCGCGGGGTATCGCTGTCAGCTATAAAAGACCGACGGGCCCTACTTCTGTTGCTTACGGCCATACCACCCTGAACACGCCCGATCTCGTCCGATCTCGGAAGCTAAGCAGGGTTGGGCCTGGTTAGTACTTGGATGGGAGACCGCCTGGGAATACCAGGTGCTGTAAGCTTTTTCCTTTGCTTTTTAGGTTTACAATTCATGCAGAATTACATATATCCACATAAGTTACATTATTAAATAAATCAATCAATCAATGCATTTCAATACAAAAGTGTGTTTTTTATTTTTTTATTTTTTTACAATGTTAATAGGTGCAGCACTAACTTGGGTACTGCTGACAAATGCCACTTCTAACCTTTAGCAGGCTAGCCCAACTAGAATAAACACCACAGCAGGGCATTGTAATTCTCCCTTCCTTGTGTGCGCGGCGCGGGGCCGCTGTCAGCTATAAAAGACCGACGGGCCCTACTTCTGTTGCTTACGGCCATACCACCCTGAACACGCCCGATCTCGTCCGATCTCGGAAGCTAAGCAGGGTCGGGCCTGGTTAGTACTTGGATGGGAGACCGCCTGGGAATACCAGGTGCTGTAAGCTTTTTCCTTTGCCACACTAAATGAGAAACTGCCATTTTTGGCCATGATACAATATTACTAGATCGTGTGCAGCACTAACTTGGGTACTGCTGACAAATGCCACTTCTAACCTTTAGCAGGCTAGCCCAACTAGAATAAACACCACAGCAGGGCATTGTAATTCTCCCTTCCTTGTGCGCGGCGCGGGGCCGCTGTCAGCTATAAAAGACCGACGGACCCTACTTCTGTTGCTTACGGCCATACCACCCTGAACACGCCCGATCTCGTCCGATCTCGGAAGCTAAGCAGGGTCGGGCCTAGTTAGTACTTGGATGGGAGACCGCCTGGGAATACCAGGTGCTGTAAGCTTTTTCCTTTGCTTTTTAGGTTTACAATTCATGCAGAATTACATATATCCACATAAGTTACATTATTAAATAAATCAATCAATCAATGCATTTCAATACAAAAGTGTGTTTTTTATTTTTTTATTTTTTTACAATGTTAATAGGTGCAGCACTAACTTGGGTACTGCTGACAAATGCCACTTCTAACCTTTAGCAGGCTAGCCCAACTAGAATAAACACCACAGCAGGGCATTGTAATTCTCCCTTCCTTGTGCGCGGCGCGAGGCCGCTGTCAGCTATAAAAGACCGACGGGCCCTACTTCTGTTGCTTACGGCCATACCACCCTGAACACGCCCGATCTCGTCCGATCTCGGAAGCTAAGCAGGGTCGGGCCTGGTTAGAGGATCCGGAACAATCCTCTCTGTTTTACCCCTGCCCTTATTGGCCGCCCAAAAGCATGCAGGCTCCCATTGGCCCGTGAGTTCCAACCTCTCGGCCAACGGGAGATTGCCCCTGTGTTCCAATGGCGTTGCCACGTCTGCTCGTATCAAGCCTGGCTTCGTCCACTGAAAACGTTTTTATTTCGGGAACATTTTTCTGATTTTATTTGACTTGATTATGTTGTTCTTATTTGCTTGTTGTACTGTCACTGTTTTAATTATGATTGATTTTATTGTGTCACTGTACAGCACTTTGTAACATTGTTAAGAAAGGTGCTTTATAAATAAAATGTACTTACTTACTTACACAAGGCAGGTCTCTGGTTTCCATGGCAAAACATGGCAACGACCCAGTGCGTCTCACAATGTTGTGATTTCTCTGCATGCATGCAATTAAAATGAATGACCATTAGGTGTCGTCAATGCACAGCGTCTGATCAATAGTTGAAATGTCAATTTTGATTGATTGATTGAAATATTTATTAACAGTTTGCAGAATTACAGTAGGCCTACATTTCAAGCACAAACTCAATACAAAGACTGTTAACTGTGAGTGGACGACCCAATTAAGCTTTACACTTGTTTACCAAAAGGGCATTGTTCAATTCATCAAAACATTTAGAGACAAACAAATAGACACTTAAATCAAATGTAAAATTCTACAGTGTAAAGACACCAATTTAAATATAAATGTCAATATAGTTGAATATTGTTTTGTATTGCTATTTTTATTTGCTAATTGTAGATTGACCTACTTTTTGTTTCTGGCATTCCGCTGCTTGTTATTTTTTATTTTATTTTCTTGTGAAGTACTTTGAGTTGCATTTTATGTATGAAATGTGCTATATAAATAAAGTTTAATATGTGAAGTACTTTGAGTTGTCAAGGATGCAGACAGAGTTGAACCCAGGAGCAAAGTCACAACAAACTAGAGTATAATATTTAACAGGCAGGACATCTGTGACACAGGTTATGAACTGACAATGAGTGTTTGTACTGAGTCCAGTTTTATAGTGAGCAGGTTGATTGGAGAAGTGTTCACTGCTGGGCTGACGAGGTAGTTGACAGGTGTGTAAATGGAACTGGGTGTGCTGGAATGGGATATGGGAGGCCAGTGTGGAGTCACAGACTGAGGGAGAGACAGAATGTGACAGAGTTGCATTTTATGTATGAAATGTGCTATATAAATAAAGTTTACACCACTGACTGTCCCTCCATATAAAATAAAGGCGAAAGTCACCATAAAAAATGGATCAGTTACAATTCCAGACTATGAAGAATCATTTAATAAAGGAAGACTTCCAGATTCAGTTAGATTAGCTACAATAATTGTGATGTTAAAAGTTAAATCAAGTAAACCTTCAACTGAATGCTCGTCATATGACATAACAGAGAGGAATGGGCCGGACCCTGCGCGCAGGATCCGGAACAATCCTCTCTGTTTTACCCCTGCCCTTATTGGCCGCCCAAAAGCATGCAGGCTCCCATTGGCCCGTGAGTTCCAACCTCTCGGCCAACGGGAGATTGCCCCTGTGTTCCAATGGCGTTGCCACGTCTGCTCGTATCAAGCCTGGCTTCGTCCACTGAAAACGTTTTTATTTCGGGAACATTTTTCTGATTTTATTTGACTTGATTATGTTGTTCTTATTTGCTTGTTGTACTGTCACTGTTTTAATTATGATTGATTTTATTGTGTCACTGTACAGCACTTTGTAACATTGTTAAGAAAGGTGCTTTATAAATAAAATGTACTTACTTACTTACACAAGGCAGGTCTCTGGTTTCCATGGCAAAACATGGCAACGACCCAGTGCGTCTCACAATGTTGTGATTTCTCTGCATGCATGCAATTAAAATGAATGACCATTAGGTGTCGTCAATGCACAGCGTCTGATCAATAGTTGAAATGTCAATTTTGATTGATTGATTGAAATATTTATTAACAGTTTGCAGAATTACAGTAGGCCTACATTTCAAGCACAAACTCAATACAAAGACTGTTAACTGTGAGTGGACGACCCAATTAAGCTTTACACTTGTTTACCAAAAGGGCATTGTTCAATTCATCAAAACATTTAGAGACAAACAAATAGACACTTAAATCAAATGTAAAATTCTACAGTGTAAAGACACCAATTTAAATATAAATGTCAATATAGTTGAATATTGTTTTGTATTGCTATTTTTATTTGCTAATTGTAGATTGACCTACTTTTTGTTTCTGGCATTCCGCTGCTTGTTATTTTTTATTTTATTTTCATGTGAAGTACTTTGAGTTGCATTTTATGTATGAAATGTGCTATATAAATAAAGTTTAATATGTGAAGTACTTTGAGTTGTCAAGGATGCAGACAGAGTTGAACCCAGGAGCAAAGTCACAACAAACTAGAGTATAATATTTAACAGGCAGGACATCTGTGACACAGGTTATGAACTGACAATGAGTGTTTGTACTGAGTCCAGTTTTATAGTGAGCAGGTTGATTGGAGAAGTGTTCACTGCTGGGCTGACGAGGTAGTTGACAGGTGTGTAAATGGAACTGGGTGTGCTGGAATGGGATATGGGAGGCCAGTGTGGAGTCACAGACTGAGGGAGAGACAGAATGTGACAGAGTTGCATTTTATGTATGAAATGTGCTATATAAATAAAGTTTACACCACTGACTGTCCCTCCATATAAAATAAAGGCGAAAGTCACCATAAAAAATGGATCAGTTACAATTCCAGACTATGAAGAATCATTTAATAAAGGAAGACTTCCAGATTCAGTTAGATTAGCTACAATAATTGTGATGTTAAAAGTTAAATCAATTAAACCTTCAACTGAATGCTCGTCATATGACATAACAGAGAGGAATGGGCCGGACCCTGCACGCAGGATCCGGAACAATCCTCTCTGTTTTACCCCTGCCCTTATTGGCCGCCCAAAAGCATGCAGGCTCCCATTGGCCCGTGAGTTCCAACCTCTCGGCCAACGGGAGATTGCCCCTGTGTTCCAATGGCGTTGCCACGTCTGCTCGTATCAAGCCTGGCTTCGTCCACTGAAAACGTTTTTATTTCGGGAACATTTTTCTGATTTTATTTGACTTGATTATGTTGTTCTTATTTGCTTGTTGTACTGTCACTGTTTTAATTATGATTGATTTTATTGTGTCACTGTACAGCACTTTGTAACATTGTTAAGAAAGGTGCTTTATAAATAAAATGTACTTACTTACTTACACAAGGCAGGTCTCTGGTTTCCATGGCAAAACATGGCAACGACCCAGTGCGTCTCACAATGTTGTGATTTCTCTGCATGCATGCAATTAAAATGAATGACCATTAGGTGTCGTCAATGCACAGCGTCTGATCAATAGTTGAAATGTCAATTTTGATTGATTGATTGAAATATTTATTAACAGTTTGCAGAATTACAGTAGGCCTACATTTCAAGCACAAACTCAATACAAAGACTGTTAACTGTGAGTGGACGACCCAATTAAGCTTTACACTTGTTTACCAAAAGGGCATTGTTCAATTCATCAAAACATTTAGAGACAAACAAATAGACACTTAAATCAAATGTAAAATTCTACAGTGTAAAGACACCAATTTAAATATAAATGTCAATATAGTTGAATATTGTTTTGTATTGCTATTTTTATTTGCTAATTGTAGATTGACCTACTTTTTGTTTCTGGCATTCCGCTGCTTGTTATTTTTTATTTTATTTTCATGTGAAGTACTTTGAGTTGCATTTTATGTATGAAATGTGCTATATAAATAAAGTTTAATATGTGAAGTACTTTGAGTTGTCAAGGATGCAGACAGAGTTGAACCCAGGAGCAAAGTCACAACAAACTAGAGTATAATATTTAACAGGCAGGACATCTGTGACACAGGTTATGAACTGACAATGAGTGTTTGTACTGAGTCCAGTTTTATAGTGAGCAGGTTGATTGGAGAAGTGTTCACTGCTGGGCTGACGAGGTAGTTGACAGGTGTGTAAATGGAACTGGGTGTGCTGGAATGGGATATGGGAGGCCAGTGTGGAGTCACAGACTGAGGGAGAGACAGAATGTGACAGAGTTGCATTTTATGTATGAAATGTGCTATATAAATAAAGTTTACACCACTGACTGTCCCTCCATATAAAATAAAGGCGAAAGTCACCATAAAAAATGGATCAGTTACAATTCCAGACTATGAAGAATCATTTAATAAAGGAAGACTTCCAGATTCAGTTAGATTAGCTACAATAATTGTGATGTTAAAAGTTAAATCAAGTAAACCTTCAACTGAATGCTCGTCATATGACATAACAGAGAGGAATGGGCCGGACCCTAAGCGCAAGGGGACAATTTACAATTTAGGCATTTAGCAGACGCTCTTAATCCAGAGCGATTTACATTTTAAATTGATATTGTAATCACAGACTATCTTCTTGGTGTCTTTGAACTATAATTTGACATTTGATTTAAACATACAAAAGGACAAAAGTGTCATCAAAGCAGGTTATTGAGCAATGCAGGGCCTCGCACCCCATATAGGTCAGCAGAAGCTGGCTAATAGTACTATTACCATCGCTTTTCGTGTTGCTTTGCTTTGTGACACTTGAGTTCATTGTTCATCATCCAGCAGCTAGCTAACATGCTAACAGATACTACATGTCCATAACTAAGCCAAAAATGGACAGAAATGTTCCAAATTAAAATCGTTCCCTTATTGGCCCCTGGAGAAAGCCCTGCCGCCTTTAAATATTTTCCAAACGCCTTGTACGATTTAATAAAAAAATATCAAATATTCACACATAATATTAAGAACCCATCATCATCATCATCATCCAGCAGCTAGCTAACATGCTAACAGATACTACATGTCCATAACTAAGCCAAAAATGGACAGAAATGTTCCAAATTAAAATCGATCCCTTATTGGCCCCTGGAGAAAGCCCCGCTGCCTTTAAATATTTTCCAAACACCTTGTACGATTTATTAAAATTATGAATACGTCCATCCACCGCACACTGTAACAAGATGGCCGCCGCCGTGCTGTTTTGGAATTACTGAGAGGTAGGGGCGGGACCATGCCCCCATTGGCTCCTGGGGTGGAACCCCAGGTGGAACCAGCCAATGGTAGCCTGCACGATCCGGGCACCGGCCAATCGGTGGCCCGGAAGTTGAAACAATGTTGGAACACTTGGAACAAAAAAAGGACGAAGATGGAACTCGACCAAACTTAGCTTCCGAGATTGGACGAGATCGGGCGTGTTCAGGGTGGTATGGCCGTAAGCAACAGAAGTAGGGCCCGTCGGTATTTTATAGCTGACAGCGGCCCCGCGCCGCGCACACAAGGAAGGGAGAATTACAATGCCCTGCTGTGGTGTTTATTCTAGTTGGGCTAGCCTGCTAAAGGTTAGAAGTGGCATTTGTCAGCAGTACCCAAGTTAGTGCTGCACCTATTAACATTGTAAAAAAATAAAAAAATAAAAAACACACTTTTGTATTGAAATGCATTGATTGATTGATTTATTTAATAATGTAACTTATGTGGATATATGTAATTCTGCATGAATTGTAAACCTAAAAAGCAAAGGAAAAAGCTTACAGCACCTGGTATTCCCAGGCGGTCTCCCATCCAAGTACTAACCAGGCCCGACCCTGCTTAGCTTCCGAGATCGGACGAGATCGGGCGTGTTCAGGGTGGTATGGCCGTAAGCAACAGAAGTAGGGCCCGTCGGTCTTTTATAGCTGACAGCGGCCCCGCGCCGCGCACACAAGGAAGGGAGAATTACAATGCCCTGCTGTGGTGTTTATTCTAGTTGGGCTAGACTGCTAAAGGTTAGAAGTGGCATTTGTCAGCAGTACCCAAGTTAGTGCTGCACACGATCTAGTAATATTGTATCATGGCCAAAAATGGCAGTTTCTCATTTAGTGTGGCAAAGGAAAAAGCTTACAGCACCTGGTATTCCCAGGCGGTCTCCCATCCAAGAACTAACCAGGCCCGACCCTGCTTAGCTTCCGAGATCGGACGAGATCGGGCGTGTTCAGGGTGGTATGGCCGTAAGCAACAGAAGTAGGGCCCGTCGGTCTTTTATAGCTGACAGCGGCCCCGCGCAGCGCACACAAGGAAGGGAGAATTACAATGCCCTGCTGTGGTGTTTATTCTAGTTGGGCTAGCCTGCTAAAGGTTAGAAGTGGCATTTGTCAGCAGTACCCAAGTTAGTGCTGCACCTATTAACATTGTAAAAAAATAAAAAACACACTTTTGTATTGAAATGCATTGATTGATTGATTTATTTAATAATGTAACTTATGTGGATATATGTAATTCTGCATGAATTGTAAACCTAAAAAGCAAAGGAAAAAGCTTACAGCACCTGGTATTCCCAGGCGGTCTCCCATCCAAGTACTAACCAGGCCCGACCCTGCTTAGCTTCCGAGATCGGACGAGATCGGGCGTGTTCAGGGTGGTATGGCCGTAAGCAACAGAAGTAGGGCCCGTTGGTCTTTTATAGCTGACAGCGGCCCCGCGCCGCGCACAAGGAAGGGAGAATTACAATGCCCTGCTGTGGTGTTTATTCTAGTTGGGCTAGCCTGCTAAAGGTTAGAAGTGGCATTTGTCAGCAGTACCCAAGTTAGTGCTGCACACGATCTAGTAATATTGTATCATGGCCAAAAATGGCAGTTTCTCATTTAGTGTGGCAAAGGAAAAAGCTTACAGCACCTGGTATTCCCAGGCGGTCTCCCATCCAAGTACTAACCAGGCCCGACCCTGCTTAGCTTCCGAGATCGGACGAGATCGGGCGTGTTCAGGGTGGTATGGCCGTAAGCAACAGAAGTAGGGTCCGTCGGTCTTTTATAGCTGACAGCGGCCTCGCGCCGCGCACACAAGGAAGGGAGAATTACAATGCCCTGCTGTGGTGTTTATTCTAGTTGGGCTAGCCTGCTAAAGGTTAGAAGTGGCATTTGTCAGCAGTACCCAAGTTAGTGCTGCACCTATTAACATTGTAAAAAAATAAAAAAATAAAAAACACACTTTTGTATTGAAATGCATTGATTGATTGATTTATTTAATAATGTAACTTATGTGGATATATGTAATTCTGCATGAATTGTAAACCTAAAAAGCAAAGGAAAAAGCTTACAGCACCTGGTATTCCCAGGCGGTCTCCCATCCAAGTACTAACCAGGCCCGACCCTGCTTAGCTTCCGAGATCGGACGAGATCGGGCGTGTTTTTTTTTTTTTTTTTTTTATTGTAAAAAATCATATTTACAGTTCCGTGCAGAAACAATATACATCAATCAACCAAGATAAATCATATTAAAAGAAAATTAAAACAAAATAAATCAAGACAGCATACTTCTGCTACATCATACAGTTCAGTTCCTCCCCCTTTTATCATTTTGCCAATTAAAAATGTAAGCATTAATTTATCATCAGGTGTCATGGTGATACATGTATCACAATCCCCAAAGAACCTATGAAATTCCCCTCTGTCATATTTGAGCACATATGATACATCTTTCTTCACAATGGATTCAAAAATAGGCCACACATTCACCTTCTTCCTTTCAAAATGAGCTAAATTCCTCCTAGCCCTGATCGCATACCTTGCATGGCTCAGCACAAAGTTCAGTAGGTTGGTATTTACCTTCCCTTTATATTCGCTTGCCCCAAACAACATCAGTTCCCTCCATTTAAAACCTTCAATAAACTCATGTTTCCAGTTTTTTTGTAAGAAATCTTTCAATTTGCTGTAGAAGGCCTTCAGTCCCTTACATTCTAGAAATAAATGCAGGAAGGTTTCGGGATTTGATTGACACACATCACATTCCCTCTTTACTGATCGATCGATCTGATGAAGAACAACATTTGTAAAAATCCTATTGTGTCTAAGCATGAAGTCATTGTCTTCACATTCAATGCTGTTGTATTTCACATTTAAATTCATCCATATATTTTTTACGTTCATTTCTGGAAATACCCCTGTCCACACTTTTTCGGACGCTGGCACTTTGATTTCTCTCGTCACCATGAGTTGATAGAAGTGTTTTACTTTCATTTTACACAGCTCTATTTTCTTTCCATTCTTTTCGGCTTTCAATTCAGGCATTGTGTCTATTCCCTTTCCTATATCCTCACTGTTTATTCCTTCCACCCATTCTCTAGGCATGCTTTCTTTAACCTTTTTGTACATATTCAGTATTGTTACTTCACTGACATCATCATATTCCTGTATTCCATCTAATATTGCTCTCTTAGGTAGAAAACCTGGTATGACCTCATATACATAATCCTTGACTTGGTTTAACCCAGCCTTCATAAATATTCTGTTATAAAGCCAAGTCCCTTTGAGTTTTACCCTTGGATTTAAAAAGACAGGTTGGTTCAAAATCATATCCATGTTCGTGCACTCATATGAGATCTGCGGTAAGAACCTTGTCCAAGCTTCAAACACCTCTTTATAGAAGTAAGGCACATCTTCATACATGCTTTTCTTAAACCCCATCAAAATACCATATTCCCCACATCTCCCAGTTTTATACAAATGCTCCTTGAGAAAGTATTTCCACCCATGATCTACACGATCATATAGATACTTCTGGATTACTTTTAATCTGATTGCTTTGATTTTTACCTTTAAATCTATTAACTGTAATCCTCCTTCACTATACTTGGCTATCAGGGTTTGATGAGCTATTCTGACGCCCTTCCCCTCCCATAAAAAGTCTGACACTGCTCTTTGTATTTCTTTAAGTACCCATTCTGGCATGTCCAATGTTCCTATAACATACACCAACCTTGACATTATTAATGCATTGACCACAATAACTTTCCCTTTTATTCTAAGCCTTCTCTGCTTCCAAAAATTGAGCGTTTGCTTTAGTTTATTTAACACCCCAGTCCATGTCATATCTCTTGCGTCTGTCCCGTTTGTACCAATATTTACCCCGAGGATTTTTACTGAACCCTCAGCTACTTTAAATGGAATTTCACAAGCACTGTCTTTCATCTTTCCCACATACATGATTTCTGACTTATCCACATTTATTTTTGCACCTGCTGCCTTCCCATACATATCTAGGTATTCCATTATTATTTTCACACTTTCAATGTCCCTCACTGTGACTGTTGTGTCGTCCGCGTATTGATGTATTACGCTAAATCCCCCTCCTGGGATTTCTATGCCTCTTATTATTTTGTCCCCCTTAATTAGAGCAGCCAGAGGCTCCACAGAAATACTATACAGAATGGCCGATAGGGGGCAGCCTTGCCTCACTGATCTTTCCAGTGGAAAGGTGTTGGTCAGCACTCCATTGCATTTTACACAGCTTTTGGCGTTTTTGTATAGCAGCTCTATCCATGATATCATTCTTTTCCCAAACCCAAACCTCTCCATTGTTTTAAACAAAAATGTGTGGTTTACTCTATCGAATGCCTTGTTTAAATCCAGGTTCAGAGCAATTCCCCCTATTTCATCATTTTCCATATGGTGTACCACATCTCTAATTGTACAAACTGTATCAGTTATATCTCTTCCTGGGACACTATACGCTTGTGTAGGTGCAATAATACCTCCCAGTACCTTCTTTATCCTGTTTGCCAACACTTTTGCAATGATTTTGTAGTCTGTATTCAACAGGCTTAAAGGTCTATAATTTTCCAACCTCAATTTACTTCCACGTTTTTTGTATAATATAGTCACCACACCCATAGACATTGATTCAGGAACTACTTGTTCTTTTTCTATGCACTTATACACTTTTAGTAAGATGGGTGCTAGGGTGTCTTCAAAAGCTTTATAGAATTCACTAGGCAGTCCATCAGACCCTGGACTCTTATTTGATTTACTGCTTTTTATAGCATCATTAATTTCCGTTATTGAAATGTCTTCCTCACATGTTGTCATCTCACTTTCAGATATTTTAACCTTGACTCCCTCTATCACTTTTTTGACACATTCACTGTCCATTTCTTCTTTTTTGAATAAATTCCTGTAAAATGTTTCTGCCGTCTCTAGTACTCCAACCAGGTCATTAACCCGTTCACCTTTTTCATTTTCTAGTTCATCTATATAATTCCTTTGCTGCTTTTGTTTTTCCATGCTCAAAAAGAAGCTGGTGCATTTCTCTCCTTCTATTGCATATTGCGCTTTGCTTCTTATAATTGCCCCTTGACACTTCATTTTTTCATGTTCATACATTTCATTCTGAAGCTTCAAAAAAAACTCCAGGTTATGTTGTGGGTCTCTTTCTATCTTTTCAAGCTCCTTTTCTATTTTTTCCCTAAGTTCTTCTTCTTTTCTCTCCCTCATAAACTTCCTCTGCTTCGAGTATTTAATACTGATCGCCTTTATGTTTCCTTTTACTGACTCCCACCACCGCCCCACATCCTCTTCCATTAAATGTTCAGACATCCTCCCTTTTACATATTTCATAATCACATCCTTGTATCTTTCCTCTTTTAACAGACTGGTATTCAGACACCATAGTCCTCCCCCCCTCCCCCCTGTACCCATGTCCAGTGAAAAGGAGAAGACTGCATGGTCACTCACTGTTGTGTATTTATACTTTGCATTTCTACTGTATTCCATAATGCTTTCTTTTACTAGACACCGGTCTATCCTGCTTTGTCTCATTTCTCCTAATACTACTTGTCTTCTGGAGAACTCTCTTTCTTGGGGATGTTCTTCTCTCCATAGATCTATGAGCTTGTTTTCTGCCATATTTTCTAATAGAACTTTCCTTGATGAGTCATGTCTAAACCTGGCGCTGCTTGAAGCATCTAGTCTATCACACCAGACATTGTAGTCTCCTATAATTATGCAGTTTCCTGTACATAATGGCTTCAATTGGTTAAAGAACGCCCTCCTATCATTTTCCACATTTGGCGCGTATATGTTAATCAACTTAAATGTCACTTTCATGTATTCAAATTCCAAAATAATAATTCTCCCATTTGTGGCATTGGGAATGTGCCTGATGTTGTCCACACTCCCCTCTTTTACCAAAACAGCAACACCACATGACACATTAGTCCCATTATTGGCATACATCTCCCCTTTCCATTGTTTTTTACATTTCTCCATTATTTCTTTATCCCAATTAGTCTCTTGCAGACATATGATATCAGAGTTGCATAGCGCCACCACCTGTTCAAACTTTGAACTGCTCCTCAACCCATTTGTATTAAAAGATGTTACCTTCAACATTAGGCTTAGGAGCGTTAATGTGTGCACCCAGACTTTCATACCTTCTGTCTCCTGTTATCTTTCCTCTTCTTCCCTCTTGATTTTCTCCTTTCAACCGCGGAGATCGCTTCTTTCAGTTCTTTTGGGGTCATGTTGTCGATTCCCCTGGCAACCTCTTCGTCTCCGCTGTCTCTTTGTGTTTCGTCTGGGTCAATGTCTCCCATTTCGTTGTCCCATGTCGATGTCGATGTCTTGGGGGGCTCTTTCTCCTCCGACCCAGTGCTTCTCTCTTTGTCCTCTCCATCGGCCCCGACAGCGGCCTCTCCATCTCTCCTCTCTTTGCTGCCTCCTCGATGTTTCGTGCCCTCCGGGGTCTTCAAATGGTCTCGGCCTGGTGGATGCACCCGTTGGGCACATGCTCCCACGCCGTTTCCACTCTTCCCCCCGTCAGACACTTCTCTCTCCATGACTGCGTCATCAAGGCTGCGCCCAATGTTGTCCTGCTCCCTCTCTGCATTCACCTGGGTGTGATTTGTCGTATCCTCCTTTCCCGCGTCGTCCTCATCTTCATCGCTGTCGCCATCACCTTCCTCCTCTTTCTCTTCATCCTCCTCCCCCTCTTCCATTTCATCTCCAGGGTCAGAGGGGTCGCCATTTGCCTCCTCGTTGCATTTGCAGAAAGCTCTTATTTCTTTGCATTGCTGGCAACGACCTGATTGGGGGCACTCTCTCGCGTAGTGGCCTTGCCTCCTACATTTGTGGCATTTAAATTCCGGGCACTCGATCAGTATATGTCCTGGCTGTATGCATAGCCTACATACTTTGACCTGTCTGTCATGTATGCAGCGGAAATATTCGTCCCCCTCCAGTGTCTCAAATTTTGTGGAGTACGGCAAAGATTTCACGTATTCATTGAACTTCACTTTCACAAATCTTGTGCCATCTGCAATGTCTGTTCCCTTCCAGAGCTTTCTTTTTATGGGTGAGACAGCAGTTACCCCCCACTCAGTCAGTTTGTTTATGATTTTCTCATCTTCAATGTAGGTTGGGAGACTCATAAATGATACAACCATTTCATCACTGGACAGTTCTTTTGCCATTATGCTGCTCTTTTTTATCTTAAAGCCATCCATGAGTCTCTGTTTACCTTTTTCTGATGCCATGGTGATTTCATATTTCTTCTGTGCCTTGAAGCGACATCCAATCACATTTCCACATGCCACTTTTAGGCCTCTCAGTAGATCCATCATTGTTATGAATTCATCTCCAATAATCTCCACTCCAACTGTCAGTTTTCTCTCAAAGGGATGATCCTTGCCACTGGCAGCCATGTTGTCTTCTCCAGCCTGTGCTGTTTTCAGTGCCATTGTTAGAGTCTTTTCTTTTCCTTTTTCTGGCTCCCCCAGACAGCAAAGCTGCTGGGGGGGTAGCAGTCGCTGTTCAAACTGTCAGTTGGTCAAAGATTTCTTTGTCTGGAGCGCATCAAAACCAAACAACAAGCCTCTCAAACAAACACACTGGCCACACTCTGCTGCACTTCCTCAAGGGGCGTGTTCAGGGTGGTATGGCCGTAAGCAACAGAAGTAGGGCCCGTCGGTCTTTTATAGCTGACAGCGGCCCCGCGCCGCGCACAAGGAAGGGAGAATTACAATGCCCTGCTGTGGTGTTTATTCTAGTTGGGCTAGCCTGCTAAAGGTTAGAAGTGGCATTTGTCAGCAGTACCCAAGTTAGTGCTGCACACGATCTAGTAATATTGTATCATGGCCAAAAATGGCAGTTTCTCATTTAGTGTGGCAAAGGAAAAAGCTTACAGCACCTGGTATTCCCAGGCGGTCTCCCATCCAAGTACTAACCAGGCCCGACCCTGCTTAGCTTCCGAGATCGGACGAGATCGGGCGTGTTCAGGGTGGTATGGCCGTAAGCAACAGAAGTAGGGCCCGTCGGTCTTTTATAGCTGACAGCGGCCTCGCGCCGCGCACACAAGGAAGGGAGAATTACAATGCCCTGCTGTGGTGTTTATTCTAGTTGGGCTAGCCTGCTAAAGGTTAGAAGTGGCATTTGTCAGCAGTACCCAAGTTAGTGCTGCACCTATTAACATTGTAAAAAAATAAAAAAATAAAAAACACACTTTTGTATTGAAATGCATTGATTGATTGATTTATTTAATAATGTAACTTATGTGGATATATGTAATTCTGCATGAATTGTAAACCTAAAAAGCAAAGGAAAAAGCTTACAGCACCTGGTATTCCCAGGCGGTCTCCCATCCAAGTACTAACCAGGCCCGACCCTGCTTAGCTTCCGAGATCGGACGAGATCGGGCGTGTTCAGGGTGGTATGGCCGTAAGAAACAGAAGTAGGGCCCGTCGGTCTTTTATAGCTGACAGCGGCCCCGCGCCGCGCACACAAGGAAGGGAGAATTACAATGCCCTGCTGTGGTGTTTATTCTAGTTGGGCTAGACTGCTAAAGGCTAGAAGTGGCATTTGTCAGCAGTACCCAAGTTAGTGCTGCACACGATCTAGTAATATTGTATCATGGCCAAAAATGGCAGTTTCTCATTTAGTGTGGCAAAGGAAAAAGCTTACAGCACCTGGTATTCCCAGGCGGTCTCCCATCCAAGTACTAACCAGGCCCGACCCTGCTTAGCTTCCGAGATCGGACGAGATCGGGCGTGTTCAGGGTGGTATGGCCGTAAGCAACAGAAGTAGGGCCCGTCGGTCTTTTATAGCTGACAGCGGCCCCGCGCCGCGCACAAGGAAGGGAGAATTACAATGCCCTGCTGTGGTGTTTATTCTAGTTGGGCTAGCCTGCTAAAGGTTAGAAGTGGCATTTGTCAGCAGTACCCAAGTTAGTGCTGCACCTATTAACATTGTAAAAAAAATAAAAATAAAAAACACACTTTTGTATTGAAATGCATTGATTGATTGATTTATTTAATAATGTAACTTATGTGGATATATGTAATTCTGCATGAATTGTAAACCTAAAAAGCAAAGGAAAAAGCTTACAGCACCTGGTATTCCCAGGCGGTCTCCCATCCAAGTACTAACCAGGCCCGACCCTGCTTAGCTTCCGAGATCGGACGAGATCGGGCGTGTTCAGGGTGGTATGGCCGTAAGCAACAGAAGTAGGGCCCGTCGGTCTTTTATAGCTGACAGCGGCCCCGCGCCGCGCACAAGGAAGGGAGAATTACAATGCCCTGCTGTGGTGTTTATTCTAGTTGGGCTAGCCTGCTAAAGGTTAGAAGTGGCATTTGTCAGCAGTACCCAAGTTAGTGCTGCACACGATCTAGTAATATTGTATCATGGCCAAAAATGGCAGTTTCTCATTTAGTGTGGCAAAGGAAAAAGCTTACAGCACCTGGTATTCCCAGGCGGTCTCCCATCCAAGTACTAACCAGGCCCGACCCTGCTTAGCTTCCGAGATCGGACGAGATCGGGCGTGTTCAGGGTGGTATGGCCGTAAGCAACAGAAGATGGGCCCGTCGGTCTTTTATAGCTGACAGCGGCCCCGCGCCGCGCACAAGGAAGGGAGAATTACAATGCCCTGCTGTGGTGTTTATTCTAGTTGGGCTAGCCTGCTAAAGGTTAGAAGTGGCATTTGTCAGCAGTACCCAAGTTAGTGCTGCACCTATTAACATTGTAAAAAAATAAAAAAATAAAAAACACACTTTTGTATTGAAATGCATTGATTGATTGATTTATTTAATAATGTAACTTATGTGGATAAATGTAATTCTGCATGAATTGTATCATGGCCAAAAATGGCAGTTTCTCATTTAGTGTGGCAAAGGAAAAAGCCTACAGCACCTGGTATTCCCAGGCGGTCTCCCATCCAAGTACTAACCAGGCCCGACCCTGCTTAGCTTCCGAGATCGGACGAGATCGGGCGTGTTTTTTTTTTGTTTTTTTTTTATTGTAAAAAATCATATTTACAGTTCCGTGCAGAAACAATATACATCAATCAACCAAGATAAATCATATTAAAAGAAAATTAAAACAAAATAAATCAAGACAGCATACTTCTGCTACATCATACAGTTCAGTTCCTCCCCCTTTTATCATTTTGCCAATTCAAAATGTAAGCATTAATTTATCATCAGGTGTCATGGTGATAAATGTATCACAATCCCCAAAGAACCTATGAAATTCCCCTCTGTCATATTTGAGCACATATGATACATCTTTCTTCACAATGGATTCAAAAATAGGCCACACATTCACCTTCTTCCTTTCAAAATGAGCTAAATTCCTCCTAGCCCTGATCGCATACCTTGCATGGCTCAGCACAAAGTTCAGTAGGTTGGTATTTACCTTCCCTTTATATTCGCTTGCCCCAAACAACATCAGTTCCCTCCATTTAAAACCTTCAATAAACTCATGTTTCCAGTTTTTTTGTAAGAAATCTTTCAATTTGCTGTAGAAGGCCTTCAGTCCCTTACATTCTAGAAATAAATGCAGGAAGGTTTCGGGATTTGATTGACACACATCACATTCCCTCTTTACTGATCGATCGATCTGATGAAGAACAACATTTGTAAAAATCCTATTGTGTCTAAGCATGAAGTCATTGTCTTCACATTCAATGCTGTTGTATTTCACATTTAAATTCATCCATATCTTTTTTACGTTCATTTCTGGAAATACCCCTGTCCACACTTTTTCGGACGCTGGCACTTTGATTTCTCTCGTCACCATGAGTTGATAGAAGTGTTTTACTTTCATTTTACACAGCTCTATTTTCTTTCCATTCTTTTCGGCTTTCAATTCAGGCATTGTGTCTATTCCCTTTCCTATATCCTCACTGTTTATTCCTTCCACCCATTCTCTAGGCATGCTTTCTTTAACCTTTTTGTACATATTCAGTATTGTTACTTCACTGACATCATCATCACACACAACCTGAGCGTTCGACCTGAGCAGTCGCATTCCCAGGAGCTCTCTCCAACCAAGAACCGGTAGCTATGTTTTCAACTTGTTCCGCCTTTTACCTATTCTTCATCCTATGGATTACGGACGCATGCTTTAATTCAACATGGAGTTTACACCAAGAAGAGATGGAACGATACGGAAACGAAGCAGAGGAGTTTGAGTTTCACAGCGACTATTTCCTCCTAAATGGTTTGGAATGCAAACACATTTCTTTTGGGTCGGCGGCGATTCATGGCCTGTTAACAGCGAACCCGAATCGCAAGTACAAGCCCCCGACTGGCAAAATGGATCGCAGAACTGTGATTATTTTATGCCTGTTGCTATCGGGAGACATTCATTTCAATCCTGGACCGGTTACACGATCACAAGCGGTCTCACAAGCGAGACTGCTCCTACAGCAAGAGGTACTTCCGCAAGCCACAGCCGTTTCCATCGCAACGCGCCACGGCTTCCAGAGCGCCGCCTCCATGGACTTGACCACGGACGCAACTCCAAGATCAGCCTGGGGCTCTCCAGCCTCTCCCCCACAGCATACAACCAACGCCAGCGGACCCCCTTATTTCACCGCGGGCGTTATGTTTGCTGAAACCAACCCGGCTGTGATCGAAACCGAGGAACACCCCCCCCTCCCCCACACCCCCAGTCAATCCAGGACTACTGAGGACAATGGCATTGACATGTGCAGGACATGTCCTGACATGCACAGTCAATCCAGGACTACTGAGGACAATGGCATTGACATTCCACCGCCCAGGACATGTCCTGACATGCACAGTCAATCCAGGACATGTCCTGACATGCACAGTCAATCCAGGACTACTGAGGACAATGGCATTGACATTCCACCGCCCCTCCCCACTCACACCTCAGCCACGGAAATTCCACCGCCCATCCACATTCACACCTCAGACTATTTCAACACCGACGAAATTAACACAATCGTCGAAACCAACGGCCTTCATCTGTTTCATTTGAATGTGAATAGCCTCAGTCGCAAACTGGCAGAGATCAGACATCTATTTCAAAACGGTAAGGCAAACATCCTGTGTTTTTCTGAAACTAAGCTTGACGAGTCCACTAAGGACCCAGAGATAGAAATAGAAAACTATACTGTCATTAGGAACGACAGAAACAGGCATGGTGGTGGCGTGTGCATGTATATTCACAAAGACACTGAATATGTTACTCGTACTGAATTACAGCATGATGAAATTGAAACTGTGTGGGTTGAATTAATTTTCAAAAATGCTAAATCAGTACTAGTTGGCACCGTCTATAGACCGCCTGATCAGCACGGGTTCTATGATATTCTTGAGGGGTGCTTAGCTGGGGAGGAATCTGTAGAGAAAATCCTGATTGGCGACTGGAATACGGACATGCATCGTAAGGAAGTGCCTGTGTTTAAATCGTTTAGTCGGCTCTGTGATCTGCATGGTTTCAGCCAGCTAATTACCCAACCCACAAGAGTGTGTGATTCTACTCAAACTGTCATTGATCTCATTCTGACCTCGGACAAATCCAGAATCTCCAAGAAAGGGGTTATTGTATGTGGGCTCAGTGATCATTTTATGATTTTCTGTACCCGCAAAATACAGAAACTAAAATTTGACTGTCACAAAACAGTCATATCTAGGGACCTCAAAACCTACTCTAGTGAGGCCTTTAACCTAGAACTGGAGAGACTGGATTGGTCCGATGTGCTCAGGAGCTCACTAGTCGAAGAAGCATGGCTTGGCTTTAAAACCAAATTTACAACAGTACTAAACAACATGGCTCCTCTGAGAACCATCAGGGTCAAAACCCGCTCGGAGCCATGGATGAATTCGGACATACTGACTGCAATGAAAGCCAGAGACAACAAATGCTCTGAACTTCTTAAATGCAAGTCCAAGCTAGCTAAGCGCTTCGACAGTGATCTCCAAACCAAACTGTGCATCCTTAAAACCCAATGTAACAAGCTAAGAAACGGTGTAATTGCCATGACCAAATCAGCCAAAAGTAACTTTATCAATGATAAAGCCGAGGAAATCAAAAACAATCCTCGGGAGCTCTGGAAGCTACTAAACAACCAACTAGGCTGTGGTCAGAAACTTAAAACCAGGTTTACTAACATAAACATCAAATCAAATAACACCCTCATCACCGACAAGGTTGATGTAGCCAATCACTTGAACATCTTCTTTACAAACATTGCAACAATGCTGGTTAACAAACTGCCCTCCCACTCTGGGCGTTTTGGTGTAGAGCACATCAAAGGCTTCTACAAAAACCTAGGTGTTTGTAAAGATGATTTTAAAATGACAATGGTAACAACTGAGGAGGTACTTAAGAAACTGAGTGCCCTCCAACCCCACAAGGCCACTGGCCATGACAATATTCCCTCCAAATTTCTCAGAGACTCAGCCATTTCCATAGCTCCAGTCATCACCCACATAGTTAACCTCTCCATCAAACAAGGACAGGTCCCCAGAGATTTTAAACTGGCCAAAGTAACCCCCCTGTACAAAAAAGGGAGCAAATTAGAACCCGGCAACTACCGCCCTATTTCTATTCTAAGCTCCATCTCGAAAGTGATGGAAAAAATAGTCTATGAACAGGTTGAAAAGTATCTTGCCACTAATAAATTGTTGTACGAGTTCCAATCTGGTTTCAGAACATCCCACTCCACTGACACATGCCTTCTCTATTTGAGCGACCACATCAAACACGAGGTGGATGCTGGAAAATACTGCGGCATGGTCATGCTGGACCTCCAAAAGGCTTTTGACACCGTGAACCACTCCATACTGGTTAACAAGCTTAAAGCTATTGGTTTTGATAGCACATCAGTGAGCTGGATGCAATCCTACCTGGAGGGGAGAGAACAGATGGTGGAAGTGAACGGAACACTGTCCCCCCCCCTCCCAGTGAGCTGTGGCGTCCCACAAGGAAGCATACTAGGGCCTTTACTGTTCCTAATATATGTAAACGACATGACTTCAGCTTGTGACTGCAACTTGTTCCTGTTCGCAGACGACTCAGCACTGCTGGTCTCGGACAGGAACAAACTGCAGGTTGAAAAGACCCTCAGCTCTGAACTCGGTAGAATCTGCACCTGGCTCGCTGATAACAAACTATCCTTACACCTGGGAAAAACTGAATCCATTCTCTTCGGATCAAATAGTAATCTCAAAAAGGCAGATGGCTTCTTGGTTAGAGTTGGTGATGATATTATCACACGGAAGGATCAAATTACCTACCTAGGTTCCATCCTGGAGGCCAATCTTTCCGGTGATAAGATGGCCACCAACGTAATCAAAAAAGTCAATCAAAGAACAAGATTCCTCTACAGGATCTCCTCACTGGTCGACAAAAACACCTTGAAGACCTTAACAGGAGCCCTTGTACAAGGTTTCTTTGACTATGCATCCACCTCCTGGTACCACAGCACCTCAAAGGCCCTTAAAACAAGGCTCCAGACCTCCCAAAACAAACTGGTCAGGCTCCTACTTGGCCTCACCCCCCGAACCCACCTCACCCCTGCCCACTTTGACAGGCTGGGATGGCTTAGGGTCGACGACAGAGTACAGCATCTTGCAATGGGTCTGGTCCACAAGATTAGATACACCACCAAGATACCCATGTACCTGTCTAAATACTTCCTTAATGTAAACGAAGTCCACACCCACAACACCAGAGGGAGTGCAACAAACCATGTACAACCCAGATTCGGCACAAACAAGGGACTAAATTCTTTTCGCTCCTATGCGACCAAAATGTGGAACGCCCTACCAACAGTCATTAAGACATGTGAATCCCTTGGCTCCTTCAAAACTGCTCTCAAAGGGCACCTACGGATGGCTGCAATTCGAAACTGGCCTCTGTAAAAGCTGAATTTGTATCTGGATTGTACTATGTTTTTGTATGGACGTGGTGTTGGGTGCCTGCACATATGCACACATGGCATCAACGCATGGTGTTGTGTGCAGGCGCCCTACACTCTGTCTTTGTACTATGGATTGTACTATGTTTTTGTATGGACGTGGTGTTGGGTGCCTGCACATATGCACACATGGCATCAACGCATGGTGTTGTGTGCAGGCGCCCTACACTCTGTCTTTCGTTTTCTTTTCTTTTATCCCCCTGTTCCCCTCACTGTATATATACTTTTTTTCCCTTTTCGCTTCCTATATGATGAATTCCTGTTCTGTTCTTTAACTACATAGAAGTGTCTATTTGTTTGTCTCTAAATGTTTTGATGAATTGAACAATGTGGACCCTGTTGTAAACAAGTGTAAGGCTTAATTGGGTCGTCCACTCACAGTTAACAGTCTTTGTATTGAGTTTGTGCTTGAAATGTACTGTAATTCTGCAAACTGTTAATAAAGATTTCAATCAATTCAATCAATCAATCAAATCATATTCCTGTATTCCATCTAATATTGCTCTCTTAGGTAGAAAACCTGGTATGACCTCATATACATAATCCTTGACTTGGTTTAACCCAGCCTTCATAAATATTCTGTTATAAAGCCAAGTCCCTTTGTGTTTTACCCTTGGATTTAAAAAGACAGGTTGGTTCAAAATCATATCCATGTTCGTGCACTCATATGAGATCTGCGGTAAGAACCTTGTCCAAGCTTCAAACACCTCTTTATAGAAGTAAGGCACATCTTCATACATGCTTTTCTTAAACCCCATCAAAATACCATATTCCCCACATCTCCCAGTTTTATACAAATGCTCCTTGAGAAAGTATTTCCACCCATGATCTACACGATCATATAGATACTTCTGGATTACTTTTAATCTGATTGCTTTGATTTTTACCTTTAAATCTATTAACTGTAATCCTCCTTCACTATACTTGGCTATCAGGGTTTGATGAGCTATTCTGACGCCCTTCCCCTCCCATAAAAAGTCTGACACTGCTCTTTGTATTTCTTTAAGTACCCATTCTGGCATGTCCAATGTTCCTATAACATACACCAACCTTGACATTATTAATGCATTGACCACAATAACTTTCCCTTTTATTCTAAGCCTTCTCTGCTTCCAAAAATTGAGCGTTTGCTTTAGTTTATTCAACACCCCAGTCCATGTCATATCTCTTGCGTCTGTCCCGTTTGTACCAATATTTACCCCGAGGATTTTTACTGAACCCTCAGCTACTTTAAATGGAATTTCACAAGCACTGTCTTTCATCTTTCCCACATACATGATTTCTGACTTATCCACATTTATTTTTGCACCTGCTGCCTTCCCATACATATCTAGGTATTCCATTATTATTTTCACACTTTCAATGTCCCTCACTGTGACTGTTGTGTCGTCCGCGTATTGATGTATTACGCTAAATCCCCCTCCTGGGATTTCTATGCCTCTTATTATTTTGTCCCCCTTAATTAGAGCAGCCAGAGGCTCCACAGAAATACTATACAGAATGGCCGATAGGGGGCAGCCTTGCCTCACTGATCTTTCCAGTGGAAAGGTGTTGGTCAGCACTCCATTGCATTTTACACAGCTTTTGGCGTTTTTGTATAGCAGCTCTATCCATGATATCATTCTTTTCCCAAACCCAAACCTCTCCATTGTTTTAAACAAAAATGTGTGGTTTACTCTATCGAATGCCTTGTTTAAATCCAGGTTCAGAGCAATTCCCCCTATTTCATCATTTTCCATATGGTGTACCACATCTCTAATTGTACAAACTGTATCAGTTATATCTCTTCCTGGGACACTATACGCTTGTGTAGGTGCAATAATACCTCCCAGTACCTTCTTTATCCTGTTTGCCAACACTTTTGCAATGATTTTGTAGTCTGTATTCAACAGGCTTAAAGGTCTATAATTTTCCAACCTCAATTTACTTCCACGTTTTTTGTATAATATAGTCACCACACCCATAGACATTGATTCAGGAACTACTTGTTCTTTTTCTATGCACTTATACACTTTTAGTAAGATGGGTGCTAGGGTGTCTTCAAAAGCTTTATAGAATTCACTAGGCAGTCCATCAGACCCTGGACTCTTATTTGATTTACTGCTTTTTATAGCATCATTAATTTCCGTTATTGAAATGTCTTCCTCACATGTTGTCATCTCACTTTCAGATATTTTAACCTTGACTCCCTCTATCACTTTTTTGACACATTCACTGTCCATTTCTTCTTTTTTGAATAAATTCCTGTAAAATGTTTCTGCCGTCTCTAGTACTCCAACCAGGTCATTAACCCGTTCACCTTTTTCATTTTCTAGTTCATCTATATAATTCCTTTGCTGCTTTTGTTTTTCCATGCTCAAAAAGAAGCTGGTGCATTTCTCTCCTTCTATTGCATATTGCGCTTTGCTTCTTATAATTGCCCCTTGACACTTCATTTTTTCATGTTCATACATTTCATTCTGAAGCTTCAAAAAAAACTCCAGGTTATGTTGTGGGTCTCTTTCTATCTTTTCAAGCTCCTTTTCTATTTTTTCCCTAAGTTCTTCTTCTTTTCTCTCCCTCATAAACTTCCTCTGCTTCGAGTATTTAATACTGATCGCCTTTATGTTTCCTTTTACTGACTCCCACCACCGCCCCACATCCTCTTCCATTAAATGTTCAGACATCCTCCCTTTTACATATTTCATAATCACATCCTTGTATCTTTCCTCTTTTAACAGACTGGTATTCAGACACCATAGTCCTCCCCCCCTCCCCCCTGTACCCATGTCCAGTGAAAAGGAGAAGACTGCATGGTCACTCACTGTTGTGTATTTATACTTTGCATTTCTACTGTATTCCATAATGCTTTCTTTTACTAGACACCGGTCTATCCTGCTTTGTCTCATTTCTCCTAATACTACTTGTCTTCTGGAGAACTCTCTTTCTTGGGGATGTTCTTCTCTCCATAGATCTATGAGCTTGTTTTCTGCCATATTTTCTAATAGAACTTTCCTTGATGAGTCATGTCTAAACCTGGCGCTGCTTGAAGCATCTAGTCTATCACACCAGACATTGTAGTCTCCTATAATTATGCAGTTTCCTGTACATAATGGCTTCAATTGGTTAAAGAACGCCCTCCTATCATTTTCCACATTTGGCGCGTATATGTTAATCAACTTAAATGTCACTTTCATGTATTCAAATTCCAAAATAATAATTCTCCCATTTGTGGCATTGGGAATGTGCCTGATGTTGTCCACACTCCCCTCTTTTACCAAAACAGCAACACCACATGACACATTAGTCCCATTATTGGCATACATCTCCCCTTTCCATTGTTTTTTACATTTCTCCATTATTTCTTTTTCCCAATTAGTCTCTTGCAGACATATGATATCAGAGTTGCATAGCGCCACCACCTGTTCAAACTTTGAACTGCTCCTCAACCCATTTGTATTAAAAGATGTTACCTTCAACATTAGGCTTAGGAGCGTTAATGTGTGCACCCAGACTTTCATACCTTCTGTCTCCTGTTATCTTTCCTCTTCTTCCCTTTTGATTTTCTCCTTTCAACCGCGGAGATCGCTTCTTTCAGTTCTTTTGGGGTCATGTTGTCGATTCCCCTGGCAACCTCTTCGTCTCCGCTGTCTCTTTGTGTTTCGTCTGGGTCAATGTCTCCCATTTCGTTGTCCCATGTCGATGTCGATGTCTTGGGGGGCTCTTTCTCCTCCGACCCAGTGCTTCTCTCTTTGTCCTCTCCATCGGCCCCGACAGCGGCCTCTCCATCTCTCCTCTCTTTGCTGCCTCCTCGATGTTTCGTGCCCTCCGGGGTCTTCAAATGGTCTCGGCCTGGTGGATGCACCCGTTGGGCACATGCTCCCACGCCGTTTCCACTCTTCCCCCCGTCAGACACTTCTCTCTCCATGACTGCGTCATCAAGGCTGCGCCCAATGTTGTCCTGCTCCCTCTCTGCATTCACCTGGGTGTGATTTGTCGTATCCTCCTTTCCCGCGTCGTCCTCATCTTCATCGCTGTCGCCATCACCTTCCTCCTCTTTCTCTTCATCCTCCTCTTTCTCTTCATCCTCCTGCCCCTCTTCCATTTCATCTCCAGGGTCAGAGGGGTCGCCATTTGCCTCCTCGTTGCATTTGCAGAAAGCTCTTATTTCTTTGCATTGCTGGCAACGACCTGATTGGGGGCACTCTCTCGCGTAGTGGCCTTGCCTCCTACATTTGTGGCATTTAAATTCCGGGCACTCGATCAGTATATGTCCTGGCTGTATGCATAGCCTACATACTTTGACCTGTCTGTCATGTATGCAGCGGAAATATTCGTCCCCCTCCAGTGTCTCAAATTTTGTGGAGTACGGCAAAGATTTCACGTATTCATTGAACTTCACTTTCACAAATCTTGTGCCATCTGCAATGTCTGTTCCCTTCCAGAGCTTTCTTTTTATGGGTGAGACAGCAGTTACCCCCCACTCAGTCAGTTTGTTTATGATTTTCTCATCTTCAATGTAGGTTGGGAGACTCATAAATGATACAACCATTTCATCACTGGACAGTTCTTTTGCCATTATGCTGCTCTTTTTTATCTTAAAGCCATCCATGAGTCTCTGTTTACCTTTTTCTGATGCCATGGTGATTTCATATTTCTTCTGTGCCTTGAAGCGACATCCAATCACATTTCCACATGCCACTTTTAGGCCTCTCAGTAGATCCATCATTGTTATGAATTCATCTCCAATAATCTCCACTCCAACTGTCAGTTTTCTCTCAAAGGGATGATCCTTGCCACTGGCAGCCATGTTGTCTTCTCCAGCCTGTGCTGTTTTCAGTGCCATTGTTAGAGTCTTTTCTTTTCCTTTTTCTGGCTCCCCCAGACAGCAAAGCTGCTGGGGGGGTAGCAGTCGCTGTTCAAACTGTCAGTTGGTCAAAGATTTCTTTGTCTGGAGCGCATCAAAACCAAACAACAAGCCTCTCAAACAAACACTCTGCTGCACTTCCTCAAGGGGCGTGTTCAGGGTGGTATGGCCGTAAGCAACAGAAGTAGGGCCCGTCGGTATTTTATAGCTGACAGCGGCCCCGCGCCGCGCACACAAGGAAGGGAGAATTACAATGCCCTGCTGTGGTGTTTATTCTAGTTGGGCTAGCCTGCTAAAGGTTAGAAGTGGCATTTGTCAGCAGTACCCAAGTTAGTGCTGCACCTATTAACATTGTAAAAAAATAAAAAAATAAAAAACACACTTTTGTATTGAAATGCATTGATTGATTGATTTATTTAATAATGTAACTTATGTGGATATATGTAATTCTGCATGAATTGTAAACCTAAAAAGCAAAGGAAAAAGCTTACAGCACCTGGTATTCCCAGGCGGTCTCCCATCCAAGTACTAACCAGGCCCGACCCTGCTTAGCTTCCGAGATCGGACGAGATCGGGCGTGTTCAGGGTGGTATGGCCGTAAGCAACAGAAGTAGGGCCCGTCGGTCTTTTATAGCTGACAGCGGCCCCGCGCCGCGCACACAAGGAAGGGAGAATTACAATGCCCTGCTGTGGTGTTTATTCTAGTTGGGCTAGACTGCTAAAGGTTAGAAGTGGCATTTGTCAGCAGTACCCAAGTTAGTGCTGCACACGATCTAGTAATATTGTATCATGGCCAAAAATGGCAGTTTCTCATTTAGTGTGGCAAAGGAAAAAGCTTACAGCACCTGGTATTCCCAGGCGGTCTCCCATCCAAGTACTAACCAGGCCCGACCCTGCTTAGCTTCCGAGATCAGACGAGATCGGGCGTGTTCAGGGTGGTATGGCCGTAAGCAACAGAAGTAGGGCCCGTCGGTCTTTTATAGCTGACAGCGGCCCCGCGCCGCGCACACAAGGAAGGGAGAATTACAATGCCCTGCTGTGGTGTTTATTCTAGTTGTGCTAGCCTGCTAAAGGTTAGAAGTGGCATTTGTCAGCAGTACCCAAGTTAGTGCTGCACCTATTAACATTGTAAAAAAATAAAAAAATAAAAAACACACTTTTGTATTGAAATGCATTGATTGATTGATTTATTTAATAATGTAACTTATGTGGATATATGTAATTCTGCATGAATTGTAAACCTAAAAAGCAAAGGAAAAAGCTTACAGCACCTGGTATTCCCAGGCGGTCTCCCATCCAAGTACTAACCAGGCCCGACCCTGCTTAGCTTCCGAGATCGGACGAGATCGGGCGTGTTCAGGGTGGTATGGCCGTAAGCAACAGAAGTAGGGCCCGTCGGTCTTTTATAGCTGACAGCGGCCCCGCGCCGCGCACAAGGAAGGGAGAATTACAATGCCCTGCTGTGGTGTTTATTCTAGTTGGGCTAGCCTGCTAAAGGTTAGAAGTGGCATTTGTCAGCAGTACCCAAGTTAGTGCTGCACACGATCTAGTAATATTGTATCATGGCCAAAAATGGCAGTTTCTCATTTAGTGTGGCAAAGGAAAAAGCTTACAGCACCTGGTATTCCCAGGCGGTCTCCCATCCAAGTACTAACCAGGCCCGACCCTGCTTAGCTTCCGAGATCGGACGAGATCGGGCGCGTTCAGGGTGGTATGGCCGTAAGCAACAGAAGTAGGGCCCGTCGGTCTTTTATAGCTGACAGCGGCCTCGCGCCGCGCACACAAGGAAGGGAGAATTACAATGCCCTTCTAGTTGGGCTAGCCTGCTAAAGGTTAGAAGTGGCATTTGTCAGCAGTACCCAAGTTAGTGCTGCACCTATTAACATTGTAAAAAAATAAAAAAATAAAAAACGAAGGTTACGTAGGTAACCATGGTTATGTGAGCGATTGGATCACTCCAATATATGATAGTTCCGTCCGCAGGCGGAGCGTCGAGCGGACTTACCGATGATCCCGTGCTAACAGCCACGGGAAAATGACGTGTGAGTGAGGCACCGCCTCCCGAGGTTACTTTGCTCGCACACGTCATTTCCCCTTCCTCGTACCCTTTCCGAGGCGCGATAGATCACCGCGACTATAATTGGAGTGATCCAATCGCTCACATAACCATGGTTACCTACGTAACCTTCGTTATGTAGCGCTATATTGGATCACTCCAATATATGATAGTACACTACCAGATCAGTCGGGGACCTATCAATGAGAACAAGAGGCAGGCCCTCCCGGCGGGAGCGGCCAGCCCCAGCTCAATCACAAAGAGGGGCCCACTGTCTCCGAAGGAGCAGAGGCCACCCCTAAAACGGCTTGTTCCAACCGGTTCTCAGGGACCACATTGACGCGGTAGAACCTGGTGAAGGTACTAGGCGACGTCCAGCTGGCTGAGGCACAGATGTCCGAAAGGGGGACACCCTTAAGCTGCGCCCAAGAAGTAGCCATGCCCCGAACCGAGTGCGCCACCACCGCGGGCGGCAGAACCTGCCCCGCCAAGTGGTAAGCACAGGCAATTGTATCAACAAGCCAATGTGAGAGTCTTTGCTTTGAGAGCCCTTGGCCCAAGACTCTATCACCATAGCATACGAAGAGCTGATCAGTCAGTCTGACCGCCTTCGTTCGCACAACGTAGGCGTCCAAAGCCCTCACCGGGCAGAGGACGTGAGGAGCATCACCCGAGCCCTCCCCACTCAATGGAGGGACATAGGCAGACAGGTGAAGAGGCCGATTCACATGTCCCACGGACAGAACCTTCGGCAGAAAGGAGGAATTGGGTCGCAAAGTAACACTCGCTTTACCAGGACCCATCTGGAGACACTCTGCGCTCACCGAGAGCGCGTGGAGCTCCCCCACCCTCTTTGCAGAGGTGACTGCCAAGAGAAACGCAGTTTTCCATGAAAGGTGCTGAAGAGAGGCAGTATCCAGGGGCTCGAAGGGAGGTTTCCCGAGTGCTGAGAGCACCAAGCCAAGGTCCCAAGTGGGGACCTGAAGAGTCTTCACTGGGCGGAGGCGCCTTACTCCTTTCATAAAGCGTGACAGCAATGGATGCTTACCCAGCTGTCCGTCAAAGCCATCAGAATGGCATGCAGAGATAGCGGCCATTTACACCTTTAGAGTGTTGGCCGCCCTGCCCTCGTCCAGCAGTGACTGCAGAAAGTGTAGCACAATCTGAACATCACAGTGTTCCGGGTCAGCACCACAGGTTGCGCACCAAGTGCGGAACCGGCGCCAACAAACCTGGTATGTTGTAACAGTAGACGGGGCCCTGGAACTCTGCAACGTATGTAGAACTCCCTCTGGGAGACCTAGACCCGACCGCCTGCGCCTCTCAGGGGCCAAGCCCATAGCTGGAGGCGATCGGGGCGGGAGTGCCACAGGGCTCCCTGAGCCTGCGAGAGCAGGTCGGGCCACTGAGGCAACTTCCACGGTGTCCCCGCGACCAGAGACAGTAGCACCTTGAACCAAGGGCGTCTCGGCCAACGTGGGGCTATCAGGAGCAACCGATGTCCCACCATCTCGACTCTGTCCGGCGTTGCCTGGATCAGGGGAAACGGAGGGAAGGCATAGAGCCGCGTCAGCGGCCAGTCGTGAGCCACGGCCTCCAGGCCCAGAGGCCCTGGAAGAGAGGCCTTGAACCAACGCTGCAGCGGTCTGAGATGAAAGAGGCCTAAGGGGAACAGCGACGAGGCCGCTGTTAGCCGGCCCAGTAGGCGTTGGCAGTCCCTGACGGACACTGTCCGTCCCAGGCGGAACCTGTGGAGGAAGGACAGAATCGTGAAGGCGTGTGGTGCCAGAGAAAGCCCGAAGGGAAGTACCTGATGGCTGGGCACTTGGAAACACGCATCCTCCAAATCCAGGGTGGTGAACCACAGTCCCTCGGACATGGCCTGCGACACCCGGGCCGGGGACAGCATCAAGAACGTCAGGTCCTTCAGGCGGCAGTTGAGGCTGCGCCGATCCAGAATGGGACGGTAGCCCCCGTCCTTCTTCGGAATGATGCAGTACCTGGAGTAGAACCCATCGAGCTGTTCTGAAGGCTCTAACTTCCTGATCGCTCTCTCGGCGATGAGTGCGGTGATCTCCAGCCGGAGAATCACCCGCTTCGCAGGATCGGACACAGTAGTCTCTCGAATGCCCCTGTAGGGCGGTGGCCGACAACGGAATTGGAGTTTGTACCCTCTTAGGACTGTGTCCAACACCCAAGGGGACTCCACGCGCTCCCCCCAGATTGCCCTTTGGGCCTGGGAGAAGCGGCCGATGCCGACCACGCAGCAGTCAGGTAGACTGCTGGAGGCCTGGGTTCGACCCAGAGGATCGGCCTCGCCCGGCAGAGGGGCCTCCACCCCCTCTGTTCTGGCGATGCCGTCTCCCTCGGCCCCGGTTACCCTGCCACTGCCCCTGGGGCTGGGCTTGGTACTGGTGGGCCTGGGCTTGGGGTTGGTGAGGCTCAGGACCAAGGCGTTGCTGCAAGCCGGCTGAGAGTCCTCGGCGTGCCTGCGACCACGACCTCTTAGGTGCAGGCCCTGCACGTGGCTGAGGGGTCTCTCGAAACTTAACCAAGGTCTCCCTGTCCCTGCGTAAGTTCTCCGCTTTGCGAAGTATGTCGTCCACCCCTGTGCCAAAGGTAATGCCTGGTGTTAGGGGGAGGCTACAGAAAGCCTTCTGTACGTGAGGCTCTAGGCCTGACAGGGACAACCAGAGCTGACGGCGCGATTCCACCACCGAGGCCACTGCCTGGCCGTTGGCTCGCACTAATTCGGACTGCAGAAGACCCAGAAGCCTGGATACTTCCATTGCCTCGTCCGTCCAACGCTGTTCGGACCCTTGGAGCTTGGGGAGCAAGTGCGCCAAGTAGGAGCCCAGCAGCATGGCTGCGTTATTAAGGCGTGCCATGACCGCAAGGACATTAAAGGTCCTGTTCAGGAGCTGTTCACTGGTCTTCTCCAGGCCAGGCTTCAGCTGAGGGCCCTTGACTCCAATGATCTCAGCATCAGTGAGGAAAGTAGCCGCCACAACATTATCCATAGCAGGATATGCATCAATCCCCATGGCATCCTGGTTGGCCATGCGGGTCCATGGAGCGGTCTCTCTAGAGGAGCGAAAACGAGCCTGTGGCCCGGACTTCCCCATCCTGGACCAGCTTTCGCTGAACGCTGCAGCAAACTGCGGGCACATGGGGATCTGCGCCTTGACGTCCTGTGGATCTGCCCACTCAAGGCCCAAAGTACTCGCCACTCTTTCCAAGAGAAAGCGCATAGACTCCGTAGTTGTCAATGGCTCCTCCGAGCCAGCAACTGAAGGTTCGTCGTAAACTGATGCGCTCTCAAGGAGATCCGGATCGTCTGGGGCGAAGACAGTCACGACGTTGTCGTCGTCAGCGACGTCCAGAGCGTCCACATCTCGGCGTAGGCACTGAGCTCTATGCTCGAGTGTATCCAGCTCCACCCTAGGGTGTTTGGAAGCCGGCGGGCCCCTAGCAGGGAGATCCCAAACCTTGGCGGGGTCTCGCCCGTCAACCCCCACACCCACAGCCTGTGCCACAGGTGCAGAGCGACTCTCCCACACTGTCACCGACGGGGGGAGATCACCGGTATCGGGGGGGGGGGCCTTGCTGTTCGGCCATATTCTCCATGGCCTCCAGCCGGGCCGCACGGAGTCTATCTCCCAGTAGGTCGCAGGCTTGGCACCGCATAGGGTCTGCAACCGCTGCGCGTGCATGCCCTAGACCCAGACAACGGAAGCAGGCACGGTGCCCGTCTCCGACGGGCATCGGCCCCTTACATGAGGTACAGTGGAAGGTCATGCCGCCACAATGTGACCCTCAAATCACACACTGTATATTAGCCCTAGGCTTACACGCGTGACCAGACAGCAAATATTAAATATACAGTTACTGCGTAACGTATGAAATATCTAAGCCGTATCACCCACATTGGCCCTTGGCTCGTACGGGTGACGGCACCGAAAGAGTTAAGTATACAGATAAAGTTACTTGTGAACTTACAAATGTATAAAGCTTTGTCACACACCATATATTGGCCTAGCTTTAGCTCATATGGGTGACAGCACAGAGAGTTAAATATACCGATGAACAGTTACTATTGAACTTACAATTGTATAACGCTTTGTCACACACCGTACATTGGCCCTTGGCTCGTACGGGTGACAGGACAGAATTATTATATAACCAGTTACCCTTGTAACGTATATAATATACAGTATAATTATCACACGCCGTATACTGGCCCTTGGCTCATACGGGTGATACAGACAACAGTCAACTGTGCAACATATAAACCTACAAGGCTGTATCGTACACCGTACACTGGCCCTTGGCTCGTACAGGTGACGCGACAGAAGTTATTATATGCCAGTTACCCGTGCAACGTATATAATATAGAATATACGCTATATCACACAAAGTATATTGGCCCTTGGCTCATACTGGTGACAGCACAGAAATTATTATATACACAGACACCTGCGTGCGTATAGAATATATAATGCAAACTATGTCACACACCGTATATAGGCCCACGGCTCATACGGGTGACAGCACAGAGAGAGTTAAATATACTGCTATGTTAACACAATAATATCTGTATAATATACAGTCACTTGTGCAACGTATTATACTATGCAGAACCTTATCACACACCGTTCAGTAGCCCGTGGCTTTATACGGGTGATAGGACAGAAAATCAGTATTACTCACCCTACTTGTGTAACATATAAAAATATACAAGATTTCAAATGCGCACCGTGTGTTAGCCCTTGGCTTACACGGGCAATAGAAGCAATATAATATATACACTCTGTAATATAATATAATGGAAACCTTATCACACACCGTTTATTAGCCTTTGGCTTTATACGGAGGGACAACACAGGGCAAAATAACAGGTATAGTGCTTGTGCAACTGACTTAATGTCATGTAGTGTTGGTACTCCAGCCAACTGAGTGAAATCAGCTATGTGCTTGGTGTACTGCTGAACGGTCGATTTTAATTGTTAAAGTAATAAGACGGGGAAGTGGAGAACGCGTGGCGTCTCCTTCTTTCCCTGGGAGACGAGCTAGCTGCCGAGTGGCTAGCGAGACCCGCTCCGCAGCCGTCTAGGGAAGGCGTCCGTTCCCGAAGTAAGAGCCGTGAGGGACCGGCAAAGCAGACAGACCGTCAGACAAACGAAAGACAGCTAGTCAAACAAGGGCAACCTCCTATGACGCCGTAGCGCGAGCGACCGGCTCGTGCCACCGTAGCACGGTGGTGTTTTTAGCTAGTAGCTTCCAACACACTGATACAAGAAGGCAACTCTGAGAGGAGCCAAGCTGGCTGCTCAAAAGGAGTTATACGCTTCTTACGGTAAATACCTTTAGTCCTTACCAATCGACGACGCCGAGGAAAGAAAAGAGGAAGGGGAAATGACGTGTGCGAGCAAAGTAACCTCGGGAGGCGGTGCCTCACTCACACGTCATTTTCCCGTGGCTGTTAGCACGGGATCATCGGTAAGTCCGCTCGACGCTCCGCCTGCGGACGGAACTATCATATATTGGAGTGATCCAATATAGCGCTACATAACACACTTTTGTATTGAAATGCATTGATTGATTGATTTATTTAATAATGTAACTTATGTGGATATATGTAATTCTGCATGAATTGTAAACCTAAAAAGCAAAGGAAAAAGCTTACAGCACCTGGTATTCCCAGGCGGTCTCCCATCCAAGTACTAACCAGGCCCGACCCTGCTTAGCTTCCGAGATCGGACGAGATCGGGCGTGTTCAGGGTGGTATGGCCGTAAGCAACAGAAGTAGGGCCCGTCGGTCTTTTATAGCTGACAGCGGCCCCGCGCCGCGCACACAAGGAAGGGAGAATTACAATGCCCTGCTGTGGTGTTTATTCTAGTTGGGCTAGACTGCTAAAGGCTAGAAGTGGCATTTGTCAGCAGTACCCAAGTTAGTGCTGCACACGATCTAGTAATATTGTATCATGGCCAAAAATGGCAGTTTCTCATTTAGTGTGGCAAAGGAAAAAGCTTACAGCACCTGGTATTCCCAGGCGGTCTCCCATCCAAGTACTAACCAGGCCCGACCCTGCTTAGCTTCCGAGATCGGACGAGATCGGGCGTGTTCAGGGTGGTATGGCCGTAAGCAACAGAAGTAGGGCCCGTCGGTCTTTTATAGCTGACAGCGGCCCCGCGCCGCGCACACAAGGAAGGGAGAATTACAATGCCCTGCTGTGGTGTTTATTCTAGTTGGGCTAGCCTGCTAAAGGTTAGAAGTGGCATTTGTCAGCAGTACCCAAGTTAGTGCTGCACCTATTAACATTGTAAAAAAATTAAAAAATAAAAAACACACTTTTGTATTGAAATGCATTGATTGATTGATTTATTTAATAATGTAACTTATGTGGATATATGTAATTCTGCATGAATTGTAAACCTAAAAAGCAAAGGAAAAAGCTTACAGCACCTGGTATTCCCAAGCGGTCTCCCATCCAAGTATTAACCAGGCCCGACCCTGCTTAGCTTCCGAGATCGGACGAGATCGGGCGTGTTCAGGGTGGTATGGCCGTAAGCAACAGAAGTAGGGCCCGTCGGTCTTTTATAGCTGACAGCGGCCCCGCACCGCGCACAAGGAAGGGAGAATTACAATGCCCTGCTGTGGTGTTTATTCTAGTTGGGCTAGCCTGCTAAAGGTTAGAAGTGGCATTTGTCAGCAGTACCCAAGTTAGTGCTGCACACGATCTAGTAATATTGTATCATGGCCAAAAATGGCAGTTTCTCATTTAGTGTGGCAAAGGAAAAAGCTTACAGCACCTGGTATTCCCAGGCGGTCTCCCATCCAAGTACTAACCAGGCCCGACCCTGCTTAGCTTCCGAGATCGGACGAGATCGGGCGTGTTCAGGGTGGTATGGCCGTAAGCAACAGAAGATGGGCCCGTCGGTCTTTTATAGCTGACAGCGGCCCCGCGCCGCGCACACAAGGAAGGGAGAATTACAATGCCCTGCTGTGGTGTTTATTCTAGTTGGGCTAGCCTGCTAAAGGTTAGAAGTGGCATTTGTCAGCAGTACCCAAGTTAGTGCTGCACCTATTAACATTGTAAAAAAATAAAATAATAAAAAACACACTTTTGTATTGAAATGCATTGATTGATTGATTTATTTAATAATGTAACTTATGTGGATATATGTAATTCTGCATGAATTGTAAACCTAAAAAGCAAAGGAAAAAGCTTACAGCACCTGGTATTCCCAGGCGGTCTCCCATCCAAGTACTAACCAGGCCCGACCCTGCTTAGCTTCCGAGATCGGACGAGATCGGGCGTGTTCAGGGTGGTATGGCCGTAAGCAACAGAAGTAGGGCCCGTCGGTCTTTTATAGCTGACAGCGGCCCCGCGCCGCGCACACAAGGAAGGGAGAATTACAATGCCCTGCTGTGGTGTTTATTCTAGTTGGGCTAGACTGCTAAAGGTTAGAAGTGGCATTTGTCAGCAGTACCCAAGTTAGTGCTGCACACGATCTAGTAATATTGTATCATGGCCAAAAATGGCAGTTTCTCATTTAGTGTGGCAAAGGAAAAAGCTTACAGCACCTGGTATTCCCAGGCGGTCTCCCATCCAAGTACTAACCAGGCCCGACCCTGCTTAGCTTCCGAGATCGGACGAGATGGGGCGTGTTCAGGGTGGTATGGCCGTAAGCAACAGAAGTAGGGCCCGTCGGTCTTTTATAGCTGATAGCGGCCCCGCGCCGCGCACACAAGGAAGGGAGAATTACAATGCCCTGCTGTGGTGTTTATTCTAGTTGGGCTAGCCTGCTAAAGGTTAGAAGTGGCATTTGTCAGCAGTACCCAAGTTAGTGCTGCACCTATTAACATTGTAAAAAAATAAAAAAATAAAAAACACACTTTTGTATTGAAATGCATTGATTGATTGATTTATTTAATAATGTAACTTATGTGGATATATGTAATTCTGCATGAATTGTAAACCTAAAAAGCAAAGGAAAAAGCTTACAGCACCTGGTATTCCCAGGCGGTCTCCCATCCAAGTACTAACCAGGCCCGACCCTGCTTAGCTTCCGAGATCGGACGAGATCGGGCGTGTTCAGGGTGGTATGGTCGTAAGCAACAGAAGTAGGGCCCGTCTGTCTTTTATAGCTGACAGCGGCCCCGCGCCGCGCACAAGGAAGGGAGAATTACAATGCCCTGCTGTGGTGTTTATTCTAGTTGGGCTAGCCTGCTAAAGGTTAGAAGTGGCATTTGTCAGCAGTACCCAAGTTAGTGCTGCACACGATCTAGTAATATTGTATCATGGCCAAAAATGGCAGTTTCTCATTTAGTGTGGCAAAGGAAAAAGCTTACAGCACCTGGTATTCCCAGGCGGTCTCCCATCCAAGTACTAACCAGGCCCGACCCTGCTTAGCTTCCGAGATCGGACGAGATCGGGCGTGTTCAGGGTGGTATGGCCGTAAGCAACAGAAGTAGGGCCCGTCGGTCTTTTATAGCTGACAGCGGCCTCGCGCCGCGCACACAAGGAAGGGAGAATTACAATGCCCTGCTGTGGTGTTTATTCTAGTTGGGCTAGCCTGCTAAAGGTTAGAAGTGGCATTTGTCAGCAGTACCCAAGTTAGTGCTGCACCTATTAACATTGTAAAAAAATAAAAAAATAAAAAACACACTTTTGTATTGAAATGCATTGATTGATTGATTTATTTAATAATGTAACTTATGTGGATATATGTAATTCTGCATGAATTGTAAACCTAAAAAGCAAAGGAAAAAGCTTACAGCACCTGGTATTCCCAGGCGGTCTCCCATCCAAGTACTAACCAGGCCCGACCCTGCTTAGCTTCCGAGATCGGACGAGATCGGGCGTGTTCAGGGTGGTATGGCCGTAAGCAACAGAAGTAGGGCCCGTCGGTCTTTTATAACTGACAGCGGCCCCGCGCCGCGCACACAAGGAAGGGAGAATTACAATGCCCTGCTGTGGTGTTTATTCTAGTTGGGCTAGACTGCTAAAGGCTAGAAGTGGCATTTGTCAGCAGTACCCAAGTTAGTGCTGCACACGATCTAGTAATATTGTATCATGGCCAAAAATTGCAGTTTCTCATTTAGTGTGGCAAAGGAAAAAGCTTACAGCACCTGGTATTCCCAGGCGGTCTCCCATCCAAGTACTAACCAGGCCCGACCCTGCTTAGCTTCCGAGATCGGACGAGATCGGGCGTGTTCAGGGTGGTATGGCCTTAAGCAACAGAAGTAGGGCCCGTCGGTCTTTTATAGCTGACAGCGGCCCCGCGCCGCGCACACAAGGAAGGGAGAATTACAATGCCCTGCTGTGGTGTTTATTCTAGTTGGGCTAGCCTGCTAAAGGTTAGAAGTGGCATTTGTCAGCAGTACCCAAGTTAGTGCTGCACCTATTAACATTGTAAAAAAATAAAAAAATAAAAAACACACTTTTGTATTGAAATGCATTGATTGATTGATTTATTTAATAATGTAACTTATGTGGATATATGTAATTCTGCATGAATTGTAAACCTAAAAAGCAAAGGAAAAAGCTTACAGCACCTGGTATTCCCAGGCGGTCTCCCATCCAAGTACTAACCAGGCCCGACCCTGCTTAGCTTCCGAGATCGGACTTGGTCGAGTTCCATCTTCGTCCTTTTTTTGTTCCAAGTGTTCCAACATTGTTTCAACTTCCGGGCCACCGATTGGCCGGTGCCCGGATCGTGCAGGCTACCATTGGCTGGTTCCACCTGGGGTTCCACCTGGGGTTCCAACCCAGGAGCCAATGGGGGCATGGTCCCGCCCCTACCTCTCAGTAATTCCAAAAACAGCACGGCGGCGGCCATCTTGTTACAGTGTGCGGTGGATGGACGTATTCATAATTTTAATAAATCGTACAAGGCGTTTGGAAAATATTTAAAGGCGGCAGGGCTTTCTCCAGGGGCCAATAAGGGATCGATTTTAATTTGGAACATTTCTGTCCATTTTTGGCTTAGTTATGGACATGTAGTATCTGTTAGCATGTTAGCTAGCTGCTGGATGATGAACAATGAACTCAAGTGTCACAAAGCAAAGCAACACGAAAAGCGATGGTAATAGTACTATTAGCCAGCTTCTGCTGACCTATATGGGGTGCGAGGCCCTGCATTGCTCAATAACCTGCTTTGATGACACTTTTGTCCTTTTGTATGTTTAAATCAAATGTCAAATTATAGTTCAAAGACACCAAGTAGATAGTCTGTGATTACAATATCAATTTAAAATGTAAATCGCTCTGGATTAAGAGCGTCTGCTAAATGCCTAAATTGTAAATTGTCCCCTTGCGCTTAGGGTCCGGCCCATTCCTCTCTGTTATGTCATATGACGAGCATTCAGTTGAAGGTTTACTTGATTTAACTTTTAATATCACAATTATTGTAGCTAATCTAACTGAATCTGGAAGTCTTCCTTTATTAAATGATTCTTCATAGTCTGGAATTGTAACTGATCCATTTTTTATGGTGACTTTCGACAGTCAGTGGTGTAAACTTTATTTATATAGCACATTTCATACATAAAATGCAACTCAAAGTACTTCACATGAAAATAAAATAAAAAATAACAAGCAGCGGAATGCCAGAAACAAAAAGTAGGTCAATCTACAATTAGCAAATAAAAATAGCAATACAAAACTACAACATTAAAAATGGTAAGGACATTTGTATTGGATAATACATTTTAAATTGATATTCTTAGATATTCAACTATATTGACATTTATAATTAAATTGGTGTCTTTACACTGTAGAATTTTACATTTGATTTAAGTGTCTATTTGTTTGTCTCTAAATGTTTTGATGAATTGAACAATGCCCTTTTGGTAAACAAGTGTAAGGCTTAATTGGGTCGTCCACTCACAGTTAACAGTCTTTGTATTGAGTTTGTTTTTGAAATGTAGGCCTACTGTAATTCTGCAAACTGTTAATAAATATTTAAATCAATCAAAATTGACATTTCAACTATTGATCAGACGCTGTGCATTGACGACACCTACAGGTCATTCATTTTAATTGCATGCATGCAGAGAAATCACAACATTGTGAGACGCACTGGGTCGTTGCCATGTTTTGCCACGGAAACCAGCGACCTGCCTTGTGTAAGTAAGTAAGTAAATTTTATTTATAAAGCACCTTTCTTAACAATGTTACAAAGTGCTGTACAGTGACACAATCAAATCAATCATAATTAAAACAGTGACAGTACAACAAGCAAATAAGAACAACATAATCAAGTCAAATAAAATCAGAAAAATGTTCCCGAAATAAAAACGTTTTCAGTGGACGAAGCCAGGCTTGATACGAGCAGACGTGGCAACGCCATCGAAACACAGGGGCAATCTCCCGTTGGCCGAGAGGTTGGAACTCACGGTCCAATGGGAGCCTGCATGCTTTTGGGCGGCCAATAAGGGCAGGGGTAAAACAGAGAGGATTGTTCCGGATCCTGCGCGCAGGGTCCGGCCCATTCCTCTCTGTTATGTCATATGACGAGCATTCAGTTGAAGGTTTACTTGATTTAACTTTTAATATCACAATTATTGTAGCTAATCTAACTGAATCTGGAAGTCTTCCTTTATTAAATGATTCTTCATAGTCTGGAATTGTAACTGATCCATTTTTTATGGTGACTTTCGCCTTTATTTTATATGGAGGGACAGTCAGTGGTGTAAACTTTATTTATATAGCACATTTCATACATAAAATGCAACTCAAAGTACTTCACATGAAAATAAAATAAAAAATAACAAGCAGCGGAATGCCAGAAACAAAAAGTAGGTCAATCTACAATTAGCAAATAAAAATAGCAATACAAAACTACAACATTAAAAATGGTAAGGACATTTGTATTGGATAATACATTTTAAATTGATATTCTTAGATATTCAACTATATTGACATTTATAATTAAATTGGTGTCTTTACACTGTAGAATTTTACATTTGATTTAAGTGTCTATTTGTTTGTCTCTAAATGTTTTGATGAATTGAACAATGCCCTTTTGGTAAACAAGTGTAAGGCTTAATTGGGTCGTCCACTCACAGTTAACAGTCTTTGTATTGAGTTTGTTTTTGAAATGTAGGCCTACTGTAATTCTGCAAACTGTTAATAAATATTTAAATCAATCAAAATTGACATTTCAACTATTGATCAGACGCTGTGCATTGACGACACCTACAGGTCATTCATTTTAATTGCATGCATGCAGAGAAATCACAACATTGTGAGACGCACTGGGTCGTTGCCATGTTTTGCCACGGAAACCAGCGACCTGCCTTGTGTAAGTAAGTAAGTAAATTTTATTTATAAAGCACCTTTCTTAACAATGTTACAAAGTGCTGTACAGTGACACAATCAAATCAATCATAATTAAAACAGTGACAGTACAACAAGCAAATAAGAACAACATAATCAAGTCAAATAAAATCAGAAAAATGTTCCCGAAATAAAAACGTTTTCAGTGGACGAAGCCAGGCTTGATACGAGCAGACGTGGCAACGCCATCGAAACACAGGGGCAATCTCCCGTTGGCCGAGAGGTTGGAACTCACGGTCCAATGGGAGCCTGCATGCTTTTGGGCGGCCAATAAGGGCAGGGGTAAAACAGAGAGGATTGTTCCGGATCCTGCGCGCAGGGTCCGGCCCATTCCTCTCTGTTATGTCATATGACGAGCATTCAGTTGAAGGTTTACTTGATTTAACTTTTAATATCACAATTATTGTAGCTAATCTAACTGAATCTGGAAGTCTTCCTTTATTAAATGATTCTTCATAGTCTGGAATTGTAACTGATCCATTTTTTATGGTGACTTTCGCCTTTATTTTATATGGAGGGACAGTCAGTGGTGTAAACTTTATTTATATAGCACATTTCATACATAAAATGCAACTCAAAGTACTTCACATGAAAATAAAATAAAAAATAACAAGCAGCGGAATGCCAGAAACAAAAAGTAGGTCAATCTACAATTAGCAAATAAAAATAGCAATACAAAACTACAACATTAAAAATGGTAAGGACATTTGTATTGGATAATACATTTTAAATTGATATTCTTAGATATTCAACTATATTGACATTTATAATTAAATTGGTGTCTTTACACTGTAGAATTTTACATTTGATTTAAGTGTCTATTTGTTTGTCTCTAAATGTTTTGATGAATTGAACAATGCCCTTTTGGTAAACAAGTGTAAGGCTTAATTGGGTCGTCCACTCACAGTTAACAGTCTTTGTATTGAGTTTGTTTTTGAAATGTAGGCCTACTGTAATTCTGCAAACTGTTAATAAATATTTAAATCAATCAAAATTGACATTTCAACTATTGATCAGACGCTGTGCATTGACGACACCTACAGGTCATTCATTTTAATTGCATGCATGCAGAGAAATCACAACATTGTGAGACGCACTGGGTCGTTGCCATGTTTTGCCACGGAAACCAGCGACCTGCCTTGTGTAAGTAAGTAAGTACATTTTATTTATAAAGCACCTTTCTTAACAATGTTACAAAGTGCTGTACAGTGACACAATCAAATCAATCATAATTAAAACAGTGACAGTACAACAAGCAAATAAGAACAACATAATCAAGTCAAATAAAATCAGAAAAATGTTCCCGAAATAAAAACGTTTTCAGTGGACGAAGCCAGGCTTGATACGAGCAGACGTGGCAACGCCATCGAAACACAGGGGCAATCTCCCGTTGGCCGAGAGGTTGGAACTCACGGTCCAATGGGAGCCTGCATGCTTTTGGGCGGCCAATAAGGGCAGGGGTAAAACAGAGAGGATTGTTCCGGATCCTGCGCGCAGGGTCCGGCCCATTCCTCTCTGTTATGTCATATGACGAGCATTCAGTTGAAGGTTTACTTGATTTAACTTTTAATATCACAATTATTGTAGCTAATCTAACTGAATCTGGAAGTCTTCCTTTATTAAATGATTCTTCATAGTCTGGAATTGTAACTGATCCATTTTTTATGGTGACTTTCGCCTTTATTTTATATGGAGGGACAGTCAGTGGTGTAAACTTTATTTATATAGCACATTTCATACATAAAATGCAACTCAAAGTACTTCACATGAAAATAAAATAAAAAATAACAAGCAGCGGAATGCCAGAAACAAAAAGTAGGTCAATCTACAATTAGCAAATAAAAATAGCAATACAAAACTACAACATTAAAAATGGTAAGGACATTTGTATTGGATAATACATTTTAAATTGATATTCTTAGATATTCAACTATATTGACATTTATAATTAAATTGGTGTCTTTACACTGTAGAATTTTACATTTGATTTAAGTGTCTATTTGTTTGTCTCTAAATGTTTTGATGAATTGAACAATGCCCTTTTGGTAAACAAGTGTAAGGCTTAATTGGGTCGTCCACTCACAGTTAACAGTCTTTGTATTGAGTTTGTTTTTGAAATGTAGGCCTACTGTAATTCTGCAAACTGTTAATAAATATTTAAATCAATCAAAATTGACATTTCAACTATTGATCAGACGCTGTGCATTGACGACACCTACAGGTCATTCATTTTAATTGCATGCATGCAGAGAAATCACAACATTGTGAGACGCACTGGGTCGTTGCCATGTTTTGCCACGGAAACCAGCGACCTGCCTTGTGTAAGTAAGTAAGTAAATTTTATTTATAAAGCACCTTTCTTAACAATGTTACAAAGTGCTGTACAGTGACACAATCAAATCAATCATAATTAAAACAGTGACAGTACAACAAGCAAATAAGAACAACATAATCAAGTCAAATAAAATCAGAAAAATGTTCCCGAAATAAAAACGTTTTCAGTGGACGAAGCCAGGCTTGATACGAGCAGACGTGGCAACGCCATCGAAACACAGGGGCAATCTCCCGTTGGCCGAGAGGTTGGAACTCACGGTCCAATGGGAGCCTGCATGCTTTTGGGCGGCCAATAAGGGCAGGGGTAAAACAGAGAGGATTGTTCCGGATCCTGCGCGCAGGGTCCGGCCCATTCCTCTCTGTTATGTCATATGACGAGCATTCAGTTGAAGGTTTACTTGATTTAACTTTTAATATCACAATTATTGTAGCTAATCTAACTGAATCTGGAAGTCTTCCTTTATTAAATGATTCTTCATAGTCTGGAATTGTAACTGATCCATTTTTTATGGTGACTTTCGCCTTTATTTTATATGGAGGGACAGTCAGTGGTGTAAACTTTATTTATATAGCACATTTCATACATAAAATGCAACTCAAAGTACTTCACATGAAAATAAAATAAAAAATAACAAGCAGCGGAATGCCAGAAACAAAAAGTAGGTCAATCTACAATTAGCAAATAAAAATAGCAATACAAAACTACAACATTAAAAATGGTAAGGACATTTGTATTGGATAATACATTTTAAATTGATATTCTTAGATATTCAACTATATTGACATTTATAATTAAATTGGTGTCTTTACACTGTAGAATTTTACATTTGATTTAAGTGTCTATTTGTTTGTCTCTAAATGTTTTGATGAATTGAACAATGCCCTTTTGGTAAACAAGTGTAAGGCTTAATTGGGTCGTCCACTCACAGTTAACAGTCTTTGTATTGAGTTTGTTTTTGAAATGTAGGCCTACTGTAATTCTGCAAACTGTTAATAAATATTTAAATCAATCAAAATTGACATTTCAACTATTGATCAGACGCTGTGCATTGACGACACCTACAGGTCATTCATTTTAATTGCATGCATGCAGAGAAATCACAACATTGTGAGACGCACTGGGTCGTTGCCATGTTTTGCCACGGAAACCAGCGACCTGCCTTGTGTAAGTAAGTAAGTAAATTTTATTTATAAAGCACCTTTCTTAACAATGTTACAAAGTGCTGTACAGTGACACAATCAAATCAATCATAATTAAAACAGTGACAGTACAACAAGCAAATAAGAACAACATAATCAAGTCAAATAAAATCAGAAAAATGTTCCCGAAATAAAAACGTTTTCAGTGGACGAAGCCAGGCTTGATACGAGCAGACGTGGCAACGCCATCGAAACACAGGGGCAATCTCCCGTTGGCCGAGAGGTTGGAACTCACGGTCCAATGGGAGCCTGCATGCTTTTGGGCGGCCAATAAGGGCAGGGGTAAAACAGAGAGGATTGTTCCGGATCCTGCGCGCAGGCCCGACCCTGCTTAGCTTCCGAGATCGGACGAGATCGGGCGTGTTCAGGGTGGTATGGCCGTAAGCAACAGAAGTAGGGCCCGTCGGTCTTTTATAGCTGACAGCGGCCCCGCGCCGCGCACACAAGGAAGGGAGAATTACAATGCCCTGCTGTGGTGTTTATTCTAGTTGGGCTAGCCTGCTAAAGGTTAGAAGTGGCATTTGTCAGCAGTACCCAAGTTAGTGCTGCACCTATTAACATTGTAAAAAAATAAAAAAATAAAAAACACACTTTTGTATTGAAATGCATTGATTGATTGATTTATTTAATAATGTAACTTATGTGGATATATGTAATTCTGCATGAATTGTAAACCTAAAAAGCAAAGGAAAAAGCTTACAGCACCTGGTATTCCCAGGCGGTCTCCCATCCAAGTACTAACCAGGCCCGACCCTGCTTAGCTTCCGAGATCGGACGAGATCGGGCGTGTTCAGGGTGGTATGGCCGTAAGCAACAGAAGTAGGGCCCGTCGGTCTTTTATAGCTGACAGCGGCCCCGCGCCGCGCACAAGGAAGGGAGAATTACAATGCCCTGCTGTGGTGTTTATTCTAGTTGGGCTAGCCTGCTAAAGGTTAGAAGTGGCATTTGTCAGCAGTACCCAAGTTAGTGCTGCACACGATCTAGTAATATTGTATCATGGCCAAAAATGGCAGTTTCTCATTTAGTGTGGCAAAGGAAAAAGCTTACAGCACCTGGTATTCCCAGGCGGTCTCCCATCCAAGTACTAACCAGGCCCGACCCTGCTTAGCTTCCGAGATCGGACGAGATCGGGCGTGTTCAGGGTGGTATGGCCGTAAGCAACAGAAGTAGGGCCCGTCGGTCTTTTATAGCTGACAGCGGCCTCGCGCCGCGCACACAAGGAAGGGAGAATTACAATGCCCTGCTGTGGTGTTTATTCTAGTTGGGCTAGCCTGCTAAAGGTTAGAAGTGGCATTTGTCAGCAGTACCCAAGTTAGTGCTGCACCTATTAACATTGTAAAAAAATAAAAAAATAAAAAACACACTTTTGTATTGAAATGCATTGATTGATTGATTTATTTAATAATGTAACTTATGTGGATATATGTAATTCTGCATGAATTGTAAACCTAAAAAGCAAAGGAAAAAGCTTACAGCACCTGGTATTCCCAGGCTGTCTCCCATCCAAGTACTAACCAGGCCCGACCCTGCTTAGCTTCCGAGATCGGACGAGATCGGGCGTGTTCAGGGTGGTATGGCCGTAAGCAACAGAAGTAGGGCCCGTCGGTCTTTTATAGCTGACAGCGGCCCCGCGCCGCGCACACAAGGAAGGGAGAATTACAATGCCCTGCTGTGGTGTTTATTCTAGTTGGGCTAGACTGCTAAAGGCTAGAAGTGGCATTTGTCAGCAGTACCCAAGTTAGTGCTGCACACGATCTAGTAATATTGTATCATGGCCAAAAATGGCAGTTTCTCATTTAGTGTGGCAAAGGAAAAAGCTTACAGCACCTGGTATTCCCAGGCGGTCTCCCATCCAAGTACTAACCAGGCCCGACCCTGCTTAGCTTCCGAGATCAGACGAGATCGGGCGTGTTCAGGGTGGTATGGCCGTAAGCAACAGAAGTAGGGCCCGTCGGTCTTTTATAGCTGACAGCGGCCCCGCGCCGCGCACACAAGGAAGGGAGAATTACAATGCCCTGCTGTGGTGTTTATTCTAGTTGGGCTAGCCTGCTAAAGGTTAGAAGTGGCATTTGTCAGCAGTACCCAAGTTAGTGCTGCACCTATTAACATTGTAAAAAAATAAAAAAATAAAAAAACACTTTTGTATTGAAATGCATTGATTGATTGATTTATTTAATAATGTAACTTATGTGGATATATGTAATTCTGCATGAATTGTAAACCTAAAAAGCAAAGGAAAAAGCTTACAGCACCTGGTATTCCCAGGCGGTCTCCCATCCAAGTACTAACCAGGCCCGACCCTGCTTAGCTTCCGAGATCGGACGAGATCGGGCGTGTTCAGGGTGGTATGGCCGTAAGCAACAGAAGTAGGGTCCGTCGGTCTTTTATAGCTGACAGCGGCCCCGCGCCGCGCACAAGGAAGGGAGAATTACAATGCCCTGCTGTGGTGTTTATTCTAGTTGGGCTAGCCTGCTAAAGGTTAGAAGTGGCATTTGTCAGCAGTACCCAAGTTAGTGCTGCACACGATCTAGTAATATTGTATCATGGCCAAAAATGGCAGTTTCTCATTTAGTGTGGCAAAGGAAAGCGCGCTTGGTCGAGTTCCATCTTCGTCCTTTTTTTGTTCCAAGTGTTCCAACATTGTTTCAACTTCCGGGCCACCGATTGGCCGGTGCCCGGATCGTGCAGGCTACCATTGGCTGGTTCCACCTGGGGTTCCACCTGGGGTTCCAACCCAGGAGCCAATGGGGGCATGGTCCCGCCCCTACCTCTCAGTAATTCCAAAAACAGCACGGCGGCGGCCATCTTGTTACAGTGTGCGGTGGATGGACGTATTCATAATTTTAATAAATCGTACAAGGTGTTTGGAAAATATTTAAAGGCAGCAGGGCTTTCTCCAGGGGCCAATAAGGGATCGATTTTAATTTGGAACATTTCTGTCCATTTTTGGCTTAGTTATGGACATGTAGTATCTGTTAGCATGTTAGCTAGCTGCTGGATGATGATGATGATGATGGGTTCTTAATATTATGTGTGAATATTTGATATTTTTTTTATTAAATCGTACAAGGCGTTTGGAAAATATTTAAAGGCGGCAGGGCTTTCTCCAGGGGCCAATAAGGGATCGATTTTAATTTGGAACATTTCTGTCCATTTTTGGCTTAGTTATGGACATGTAGTATCTGTTAGCATGTTAGCTAGCTGCTGGATGATGAACAATGAACTCAAGTGTCACAAAGCAAAGCAACACGAAAAGCGATGGTAATAGTACTATTAGCCAGCTTCTGCTGACCTATATGGGGTGCGAGGCCCTGCATTGCTCAATAACCTGCTTTGATGACACTTTTGTCCTTTTGTATGTTTAAATCAAATGTCAAATTATAGTTCAAAGACACCAAGAAGATAGTCTGTGATTACAATATCAATTTAAAATGTAAGTCGCTCTGGATTAAGAGCGTCTGCTAAATGCCTAAATTGTAAATTGTCCCCTTGCGCTTAGGGTCCGGCCCATTCCTCTCTGTTATGTCATATTACGAGCATTTAACTTTTAATATCACAATTATTGTAGCTAATCTTTAACTGAATCTGGAAGTATTCCTTTATTAAATGATTCTTCATAGTCTGGAATTGTAACTGATCAATTTTCTTTTGTGACTTTCGCCTTTATTTTATATGGAGGGACAGTCAGTGGTGTAAACTTTATTTATATAGCACATTTCATACATAAAATGCAACTCAAAGTACTTCACATGAAAATAAAATAAAAAATAACAAGCAGCGGAATGCCAGAAACAAAAAGTAGGTCAATCTACAATTAGCAAATAAAAATAGCAATACAAAACTAAAACATTAAAAATGGCAAGGAAATTTGTATTGGATAATACATTTTAAATTGATATTCTTAGATATTCAACTTTATTGACATTTATAATTAAATTGGTGTCTTTACACTGTAGAATTTTACATTTGATTTAAGTGTCTATTTGTTTGTCTCTAAATGTTTTGATGAATTGAACAATGCCCTTTTGGTAAACAAGTGTAAGGCTTAATTGGGTCGTCCACTCACAGTTAACAGTCTTTGTATTGAGTTTGTTTTTGAAATGTAGGCCTACTGTAATTCTGCAAACTGTTAATAAATATTTAAATCAATCAAAATTGACATTTCAACTATTGATCAGACGCTGTGCATTGACGACACCTACAGGTCATTCATTTTAATTGCATGCATGCAGAGAAATCACAACATTGTGAGACGCACTGGGTCGTTGCCATGTTTTGCCACGGAAACCAGCGACCTGCCTTGTGTAAGTAAGTAAGTAAATTTTATTTATAAAGCACCTTTCTTAACAATGTTACAAAGTGCTGTACAGTGACACAATCAAATCAATCATAATTAAAACAGTGACAGTACAACAAGCAAATAAGAACAACATAATCAAGTCAAATAAAATCAGAAAAATGTTCCCGAAATAAAAACGTTTTCAGTGGACGAAGCCAGGCTTGATACGAGCAGACGTGGCAACGCCATTGAAACACAGGGGCAATCTCCCGTTGGCCGAGAGGTTGGAACTCACGGGACAATGGGAGCCTGCATGCTTTTGGGCGGCCAATAAGGGCAGGGGTAAAACAGAGAGGATTGTTCCGGATCCTGCGCGCAGGGTCCGGCCCATTCCTCTCTGTTATGTCATATTACGAGCATTTAACTTTTAATATCACAATTATTGTAGCTAATCTTTAACTGAATCTGGAAGTATTCCTTTATTAAATGATTCTTCATAGTCTGGAATTGTAACTGATCAATTTTCTTTTGTGACTTTCGCCTTTATTTTATATGGAGGGACAGTCAGTGGTGTAAACTTTATTTATATAGCACATTTCATACATAAAATGCAACTCAAAGTACTTCACATGAAAATAAAATAAAAAATAACAAGCAGCGGAATGCCAGAAACAAAAAGTAGGTCAATCTACAATTAGCAAATAAAAATAGCAATACAAAACTAAAACATTAAAAATGGCAAGGAAATTTGTATTGGATAATACATTTTAAATTGATATTCTTAGATATTCAACTTTATTGACATTTATAATTAAATTGGTGTCTTTACACTGTAGAATTTTACATTTGATTTAAGTGTCTATTTGTTTGTCTCTAAATGTTTTGATGAATTGAACAATGCCCTTTTGGTAAACAAGTGTAAGGCTTAATTGGGTCGTCCACTCACAGTTAACAGTCTTTGTATTGAGTTTGTTTTTGAAATGTAGGCCTACTGTAATTCTGCAAACTGTTAATAAATATTTAAATCAATCAAAATTGACATTTCAACTATTGATCAGACGCTGTGCATTGACGACACCTACAGGTCATTCATTTTAATTGCATGCATGCAGAGAAATCACAACATTGTGAGACGCACTGGGTCGTTGCCATGTTTTGCCACGGAAACCAGCGACCTGCCTTGTGTAAGTAAGTAAGTAAATTTTATTTATAAAGCACCTTTCTTAACAATGTTACAAAGTGCTGTACAGTGACACAATCAAATCAATCATAATTAAAACAGTGACAGTACAACAAGCAAATAAGAACAACATAATCAAGTCAAATAAAATCAGAAAAATGTTCCCGAAATAAAAACGTTTTCAGTGGACGAAGCCAGGCTTGATACGAGCAGACGTGGCAACGCCATTGAAACACAGGGGCAATCTCCCGTTGGCCGAGAGGTTGGAACTCACGGGACAATGGGAGCCTGCATGCTTTTGGGCGGCCAATAAGGGCAGGGGTAAAACAGAGAGGATTGTTCCGGATCCTGCGCGCTTACAGCACCTGGTATTCCCAGGCGGTCTCCCATCCAAGTACTAACCAGGCCCGACCCTGCTTAGCTTCCGAGATCGGACGAGATCGGGCGTGTTCAGGGTGGTATGGCCGTAAGCAACAGAAGTAGGGCCCGTCGGTCTTTTATAGCTGACAGCGGCCCCGCGCCGCGCACACAAGGAAGGGAGAATTACAATGCCCTGCTGTGGTGTTTATTCTAGTTGGGCTAGCCTGCTAAAGGTTAGAAGTGGCATTTGTCAGCAGTACCCAAGTTAGTGCTGCACCTATTAACATTGTAAAAAAATAAAAAAATAAAAAACACACTTTTGTATTGAAATGCATTGATTGATTGATTTATTTAATAATGTAACTTATGTGGATATATGTAATTCTGCATGAATTGTAAACCTAAAAAGCAAAGGAAAAAGCTTACAGCACCTGGTATTCCCAGGCGGTCTCCCATCCAAGTACTAACCAGGCCCGACCCTGCTTAGCTTCCGAGATCGGACGAGATCGGGCGTGTTCAGGGTGGTATGGCCGTAAGCAACAGAAGTAGGGCCCGTCGGTCTTTTATTGCTGACAGCGGCCCCGCGCCGCGCACAAGGAAGGGAGAATTACAATGCCCTGCTGTGGTGTTTATTCTAGTTGGGCTAGCCTGCTAAAGGTTAGAAGTGGCATTTGTCAGCAGTACCCAAGTTAGTGCTGCACACGATCTAGTAATATTGTATCATGGCCAAAAATGGCAGTTTCTCATTTAGTGTGGCAAAGGAAAAAGCTTACAGCACCTGGTATTCCCAGGCGGTCTCCCATCCAAGTACTAACCATGGTCGAGTTCCATCTTCGTCCTTTTTTTGTTCCAAGTGTTCCAACATTGTTTCAACTTCCGGGCCACCGATTGGCCGGTGCCCGGATCGTGCAGGCTACCATTGGCTGGTTCCACCTGGGGTTCCACCTGGGGTTCCAACCCAGGAGCCAATGGGGGCATGGTCCCGCCCCTACCTCTCAGTAATTCCAAAACAGCACGGCGGCGGCCATCTTGTTACAGTTTGCGGTGGATGGACGTATTCATAATTTTAATAAATCGTACAAGGTGTTTGGAAAATATTTAAAGGCAACGGGGCTTTCTCCAGGGGCCAATAAGGGATCGATTTTAATTTGGAACATTTCTGTCCATTTTTGGCTTAGTTATGGACATGTAGTATCTGTTAGCATGTTAGCTAGCTGCTGGATGATGATGGTGATGATGGGTTCTTAATATTATGTGTGAATATTTCATATTTTTTTATTAAATCGTACAAGGCGTTTGGAAAATATTTAAAGGCGGCAGGGCTTTCTCCAGGGGCCAATAAGGGATCGATTTTAATTTGGAACATTTCTGTCCATTTTTGGCTTAGTTATGGACATGTAGTATCTGTTAGCATGTTAGCTAGCTGCTGGATGATGATGGTGATGATGGGTTCTTAATATTATGTGTGAATATTTGATATTTTTTTATTAAATCGTACAAGGCGTTTGGAAAATATTTAAAGGCGGCAGGGCTTTCTCCAGGGGCCAATAAGGGAACGATTTTAATTTGGAACATTTCTGTCCATTTTTGGCTTAGTTATGGACATGTATAGTATCTGTTAGCATGTTAGCTAGCTGCTGGATGATGAACAATGAACTCAAGTGTCACAAAGCAAAGCAACACGAAAAGCGATGGTAATAGTACTATTAGCCAGCTTCTGCTGACCTATATGGGGTGCGAGGCCCTGCATTGCTCAATAACCTGCTTTGATGACACTTTTGTCCTTTTGTATGTTTAAATCAAATGTCAAATTATAGTTCAAAGACACCAAGAAGATAGTCTGTGATTACAATATCAATTTAAAATGTAAGTCGCTCTGGATTAAGAGCGTCTGCTAAATGCCTAAATTGTAAATTGTCCCCTTGCGCTTAGGGTCCGGCCCATTCCTCTCTGTTATGTCATATGACGAGCATTCAGTTGAAGGTTTACTTGATTTAACTTTTAATATCACAATTATTGTAGCTAATATAACTGAATCTGGAAGTCTTCCTTTATTAAATGATTCTTCATAGTCTGGAATTGTAACTGATCCATTTTTTATGGTGACTTTCGCCTTTATTTTATATGGAGGGACAGTCAGTGGTGTAAACTTTATTTATATAGCACATTTCATACATAAAATGCAACTCTGTCACATTCTGTCTCTCCCTCAGTCTGTGACTCCACACTGGCCTCCCATATCCCATTCCAGCACACCCAGTTCCATTTACACACCTGTCAACTACCTCGTCAGCCCAGCAGTGAACACTTCTCCAATCAACCTGCTCACTATAAAACTGGACTCAGTACAAACACTCATTGTCAGTTCATAACCTGTGTCACAGATGTCCTGCCTGTTAAATATTATACTCTAGTTTGTTGTGACTTTGCTCCTGGGTTCAACTCTGTCTGCATCCTTGACTTCACATGAAAATTTTAAAAAAAAATAACAAGCAGCGGAATGCCAGAAACAAAAAGTAGGTCAATCTACAATTAGCAAATAAAAATAGCAATACAAAACTACAACATTAAAAATGGTAAGGAAATTTGTATTGGATAATACATTTTAAATTGATATTCTTAGATATTCAACTATATTGACATTTATAATTAAATTGGTGTCTTTACACTGTAGAATTTTACATTTGATTTAAGTGTCTATTTGTTTGTCTCTAAATGTTTTGTAAGGCTTAATTGGGTCGTCCACTCACAGTTAACAGTCTTTGTATTGAGTTTGTGCTTGAAATGTAGGCCTACTGTAATTCTGCAAACTGTTAATAAATATTTCAATCAATCAATCAAAATTGACATTTCAACTATTGATCAGACGCTGTGCATTGACGACACCTACTGGTCATTCATTTTAATTGCATGCATGCAGAGAAATCACAACATTGTGAGACGCACTGGGTCGTTGCCATGTTTTGCCACGGAAACCAGCGACCTGCCTTGTGTAAGTAAGTAAGTACATTTTATTTATAAAGCACCTTTCTTAACAATGTTACAAAGTGCTGTACAGTGACACAATAAAATCAATCATAATTAAAACAGTGACAGTACAACAAGCAAATAAGAACAACATAATCAAGTCAAATAAAATCAGAAAAATGTTCCCTAAATAAAAACGTTTTCAGTGGACGAAGCCAGGCTTGATACGAGCAGACGTGGCAACGCCATTGAAACACAGGGGCAATCTCCCGTTGGCCGAGAAGTTGGAACTCACGGGACAATGGGAGCCTGCATGCTTTTGGGCGGCCAATAAGGGCAGGGGTAAAACAGAGAGGATTGTTACGGATCCTGCGCGCAGGGTCCGGCCCATTCCTCTCTGTTATGTCATATGACGAGCATTCAGTTGAAGGTTTACTTGATTTAACTTTTAACATCACAATTATTGTAGCTAATCTAACTGAATCTGGAAGTCTTCCTTTATTAAATGATTCTTCATAGTCTGGAATTGTAACTGATCCATTTTTTATGGTGACTTTCGCCTTTATTTTATATGGAGGGACAGTCAGTGGTGTAAACTTTATTTATATAGCACATTTCATACATAAAATGCAACTCTGTCACATTCTGTCTCTCCCTCAGTCTGTGACTCCACACTGGCCTCCCATATCCCATTCCAGCACACCCAGTTCCATTTACACACCTGTCAACTACCTCGTCAGCCCAGCAGTGAACACTTCTCCAATCAACCTGCTCACTATAAAACTGGACTCAGTACAAACACTCATTGTCAGTTCATAACCTGTGTCACAGATGTCCTGCCTGTTAAATATTATACTCTAGTTTGTTGTGACTTTGCTCCTGGGTTCAACTCTGTCTGCATCCTTGACAACTCAAAGTACTTCACATATTAAACTTTATTTATATAGCACATTTCATACATAAAATGCAACTCAAAGTACTTCACATGAAAATAAAATAAAAAATAACAAGCAGCGGAATGCCAGAAACAAAAAGTAGGTCAATCTACAATTAGCAAATAAAAATAGCAATACAAAACAATATTCAACTATATTGACATTTATATTTAAATTGGTGTCTTTACACTGTAGAATTTTACATTTGATTTAAGTGTCTATTTGTTTGTCTCTAAATGTTTTGATGAATTGAACAATGCCCTTTTGGTAAACAAGTGTAAAGCTTAATTGGGTCGTCCACTCACAGTTAACAGTCTTTGTATTGAGTTTGTGCTTGAAATGTAGGCCTACTGTAATTCTGCAAACTGTTAATAAATATTTCAATCAATCAATCAAAATTGACATTTCAACTATTGATCAGACGCTGTGCATTGACGACACCTAATGGTCATTCATTTTAATTGCATGCATGCAGAGAAATCACAACATTGTGAGACGCACTGGGTCGTTGCCATGTTTTGCCATGGAAACCAGAGACCTGCCTTGTGTAAGTAAGTAAGTACATTTTATTTATAAAGCACCTTTCTTAACAATGTTACAAAGTGCTGTACAGTGACACAATAAAATCAATCATAATTAAAACAGTGACAGTACAACAAGCAAATAAGAACAACATAATCAAGTCAAATAAAATCAGAAAAATGTTCCCGAAATAAAAACGTTTTCAGTGGACGAAGCCAGGCTTGATACGAGCAGACGTGGCAACGCCATTGGAACACAGGGGCAATCTCCCGTTGGCCGAGAGGTTGGAACTCACGGGCCAATGGGAGCCTGCATGCTTTTGGGCGGCCAATAAGGGCAGGGGTAAAACGGAGAGGATTGTTCCGGATCCTGCGCGCAGGGTCCGGCCCATTCCTCTCTGTTATGTCATATGACGAGCATTCAGTTGAAGGTTTACTTGATTTAACTTTTAACATCACAATTATTGTAGCTAATCTAACTGAATCTGGAAGTCTTCCTTTATTAAATGATTCTTCATAGTCTGGAATTGTAACTGATCCATTTTTTATGGTGACTTTCGCCTTTATTTTATATGGAGGGACAGTCAGTGGTGTAAACTTTATTTATATAGCACATTTCATACATAAAATGCAACTCTGTCACATTCTGTCTCTCCCTCAGTCTGTGACTCCACACTGGCCTCCCATATCCCATTCCAGCACACCCAGTTCCATTTACACACCTGTCAACTACCTCGTCAGCCCAGCAGTGAACACTTCTCCAATCAACCTGCTCACTATAAAACTGGACTCAGTACAAACACTCATTGTCAGTTCATAACCTGTGTCACAGATGTCCTGCCTGTTAAATATTATACTCTAGTTTGTTGTGACTTTGCTCCTGGGTTCAACTCTGTCTGCATCCTTGACAACTCAAAGTACTTCACATATTAAACTTTATTTATATAGCACATTTCATACATAAAATGCAACTCAAAGTACTTCACATGAAAATAAAATAAAAAATAACAAGCAGCGGAATGCCAGAAACAAAAAGTAGGTCAATCTACAATTAGCAAATAAAAATAGCAATACAAAACAATATTCAACTATATTGACATTTATATTTAAATTGGTGTCTTTACACTGTAGAATTTTACATTTGATTTAAGTGTCTATTTGTTTGTCTCTAAATGTTTTGATGAATTGAACAATGCCCTTTTGGTAAACAAGTGTAAAGCTTAATTGGGTCGTCCACTCACAGTTAACAGTCTTTGTATTGAGTTTGTGCTTGAAATGTAGGCCTACTGTAATTCTGCAAACTGTTAATAAATATTTCAATCAATCAATCAAAATTGACATTTCAACTATTGATCAGACGCTGTGCATTGACGACACCTAATGGTCATTCATTTTAATTGCATGCATGCAGAGAAATCACAACATTGTGAGACGCACTGGGTCGTTGCCATGTTTTGCCATGGAAACCAGAGACCTGCCTTGTGTAAGTAAGTAAGTACATTTTATTTATAAAGCACCTTTCTTAACAATGTTACAAAGTGCTGTACAGTGACACAATAAAATCAATCATAATTAAAACAGTGACAGTACAACAAGCAAATAAGAACAACATAATCAAGTCAAATAAAATCAGAAAAATGTTCCCGAAATAAAAACGTTTTCAGTGGACGAAGCCAGGCTTGATACGAGCAGACGTGGCAACGCCATTGGAACACAGGGGCAATCTCCCGTTGGCCGAGAGGTTGGAACTCACGGGCCAATGGGAGCCTGCATGCTTTTGGGCGGCCAATAAGGGCAGGGGTAAAACAGAGAGGATTGTTCCGGATCCTGCGCGCAGGGTCCGGCCCATTCCTCTCTGTTATGTCATATGACGAGCATTCAGTTGAAGGTTTACTTGATTTAACTTTTAACATCACAATTATTGTAGCTAATCTAACTGAATCTGGAAGTCTTCCTTTATTAAATGATTCTTCATAGTCTGGAATTGTAACTGATCCATTTTTTATGGTGACTTTCGCCTTTATTTTATATGGAGGGACAGTCAGTGGTGTAAACTTTATTTATATAGCACATTTCATACATAAAATGCAACTCTGTCACATTCTGTCTCTCCCTCAGTCTGTGACTCCACACTGGCCTCCCATATCCCATTCCAGCACACCCAGTTCCATTTACACACCTGTCAACTACCTCGTCAGCCCAGCAGTGAACACTTCTCCAATCAACCTGCTCACTATAAAACTGGACTCAGTACAAACACTCATTGTCAGTTCATAACCTGTGTCACAGATGTCCTGCCTGTTAAATATTATACTCTAGTTTGTTGTGACTTTGCTCCTGGGTTCAACTCTGTCTGCATCCTTGACAACTCAAAGTACTTCACATATTAAACTTTATTTATATAGCACATTTCATACATAAAATGCAACTCAAAGTACTTCACATGAAAATAAAATAAAAAATAACAAGCAGCGGAATGCCAGAAACAAAAAGTAGGTCAATCTACAATTAGCAAATAAAAATAGCAATACAAAACAATATTCAACTATATTGACATTTATATTTAAATTGGTGTCTTTACACTGTAGAATTTTACATTTGATTTAAGTGTCTATTTGTTTGTCTCTAAATGTTTTGATGAATTGAACAATGCCCTTTTGGTAAACAAGTGTAAAGCTTAATTGGGTCGTCCACTCACAGTTAACAGTCTTTGTATTGAGTTTGTGCTTGAAATGTAGGCCTACTGTAATTCTGCAAACTGTTAATAAATATTTCAATCAATCAATCAAAATTGACATTTCAACTATTGATCAGACGCTGTGCATTGACGACACCTAATGGTCATTCATTTTAATTGCATGCATGCAGAGAAATCACAACATTGTGAGACGCACTGGGTCGTTGCCATGTTTTGCCATGGAAACCAGAGACCTGCCTTGTGTAAGTAAGTAAGTACATTTTATTTATAAAGCACCTTTCTTAACAATGTTACAAAGTGCTGTACAGTGACACAATAAAATCAATCATAATTAAAACAGTGACAGTACAACAAGCAAATAAGAACAACATAATCAAGTCAAATAAAATCAGAAAAATGTTCCCGAAATAAAAACGTTTTCAGTGGACGAAGCCAGGCTTGATACGAGCAGACGTGGCAACGCCATTGGAACACAGGGGCAATCTCCCGTTGGCCGAGAGGTTGGAACTCACGGGCCAATGGGAGCCTGCATGCTTTTGGGCGGCCAATAAGGGCAGGGGTAAAACAGAGAGGATTGTTCCGGATCCTCTAACCTTGGTCGAGTTCCATCTTCGTCCTTTTTTTGTTCCAAGTGTTCCAACATTGTTTCAACTTTCGGGCCACCGATTGGCCGGTGCCCGGATCGTGCAGGCTACCATTGGCTGGTTCCACCTGGGGTTCCACCTGGGGTTCCAACCCAGGAGCCAATGGGGGCATGGTCCCGCCCCTACCTCTCAGTAACAGCAGTAAACAGCACGGCGGCGGCCATCTTGTTACAGTGTGCGGTGGATGGACGTATTCATAATTTTAATAAATCGTACAAGGTGTTTGGAAAATATTTAAAGGCAGCGGGGCTTTCTCCAGGGGCCAATAAGGGATCGATTTTAATTTGGAACATTTCTGTCCATTTTTGGCTTAGTTATGGACATGTAGTATCTGTTAGCATGTTAGCTAGCTGCTGGATGATGATGATGATGATGGGTTCTTAATATTATGTGTGAATATTTGATATTTTTGTATTAAATCGTACAAGGCGTTTGGAAAATATTTAAAGGCGGCAGGGCTTTCTCCAGGGGCCAATAAGGGAACGATTTTAATTTGGAACATTTCTGTCCATTTTTGGCTTAGTTATGGACATGTAGTATCTGTTAGCATGTTAGCTAGCTGCTGGATGATGAACAATGAACTCAAGTGTCACAAAGCAAAGCAACACGAAAAGCGATGGTAATAGTACTATTAGCCAGCTTCTGCTGACCTATATGGGGTGCGAGGCCCTGCATTGCTCAATAACCTGCTTTGATGACACTTTTGTCCTTTTGTATGTTTAAATCAAATGTCAAATTATAGTTCAAAGACACCAAGAAGATAGTCTGTGATTACAATATCAATTTAAAATGTATTACCCATTTCTTGTTTCCTGTTTTCCACTTCATGATAAATGCTTTTATGTGATGTAAGTATTCCCATGCTTTTGTTCTTGCTTAATGTAAATCGCTCTGGATTAAGAGCGTCTGCTAAATGCCTAAATTGTAAAATTGTAAATTGTCCCCTTGCGCGCAGGGTCCGGCCCATTCCTCTCTGTTATGTCATATTACGAGCATTTAACTTTTAATATCACAATTATTGTAGCTAATCTTTAACTGAATCTGGAAGTATTCCTTTATTAAATGATTCTTCATAGTCTGGAATTGTAACTGATCAATTTTCTTTTGTGACTTTCGCCTTTATTTTATATGGAGGGACAGTCAGTGGTGTAAACTTTATTTATATAGCACATTTCATACATAAAATGCAACTCAAAGTACTTCACATGAAAATAAAATAAAAAATAACAAGCAGCGGAATGCCAGAAACAAAAAGTAGGTCAATCTACAATTAGCAAATAAAAATAGCAATACAAAACTAAAACATTAAAAATGGTAAGGAAATTTGTATTGGATAATACATTTTAAATTGATATTCTTAGATATTCAACTTTATTGACATTTATAATTAAATTGGTGTCTTTACACTGTAGAATTTTACATTTGATTTAAGTGTCTATTTGTTTGTCTCTAAATGTTTTGATGAATTGAACAATGCCCTTTTGGTAAACAAGTGTAAGGCTTAATTGGGTCGTCCACTCACAGTTAACAGTCTTTGTATTGAGTTTGTTTTTGAAATGTAGGCCTACTGTAATTCTGCAAACTGTTAATAAATATTTAAATCAATCAAAATTGACATTTCAACTATTGATCAGACGCTGTGCATTGACGACACCTACAGGTCATTCATTTTAATTGCATGCATGCAGAGAAATCACAACATTGTGAGACGCACTGGACGCACTGGGTCGTTGCCATGTTTTGCCACGGAAACCAGCGACCTGCCTTGTGTAAGTAAGTAAGTACATTTTATTTATAAAGCACCTTTCTTAACAATGTTACAAAGTGCTGTACAGTGACACAATCAAATCAATCATAATTAAAACAGTGACAGTACAACAAGCAAATAAGAACAACATGATCAAGTCAAATAAAATCAGAAAAATGTTCCCGAAATAAAAACGTTTTCAGTGGACGAAGCCAGGCTTGATACGAGCAGACGTGGCAACGCCATCGAAACACAGGGGCAATCTCCCGTTGGCCGAGAAGTTGGAACTCACGGTCCAATGGGAGCTTGCATGCTTTTGGGCGGCCAATAAGGGCAGGGGTAAAACAGAGAGGATTGTTCCGGATCCTGCGCGCAGGCCCGACCCTGCTTAGCTTCCGAGATCGGACGAGATGGGGCGTGTTCAGGGTGGTATGGCCGTAAGCAACAGAAGTAGGGCCCGTCGGTCTTTTATAGCTGACAGCGGCCCCGCGCCGCGCACACAAGGAAGGGAGAATTACAATGCCCTGCTGTGGTGTTTATTCTAGTTGGGCTAGCCTGCTAAAGGTTAGAAGTGGCATTTGTCAGCAGTACCCAAGTTAGTGCTGCACCTATTAACATTGTAAAAAAATAAAAAAATAAAAAACACACTTTTGTATTGAAATGCATTGATTGATTGATTTATTTAATAATGTAACTTATGTGGATATATGTAATTCTGCATGAATTGTAAACCTAAAAAGCAAAGGAAAAAGCTTACAGCACCTGGTATTCCCAGGCGGTCTCCCATCCAAGTACTAACCAGGCCCGACCCTGCTTAGCTTCCGAGATCGGACGAGATCGGGCGTGTTCAGGGTGGTATGGCCGTAAGCAACAGAAGTAGGGCCCGTCGGTCTTTTATAGCTGACAGCGGCCCCGCGCCGCGCACAAGGAAGGGAGAATTACAATGCCCTGCTGTGGTGTTTATTCTAGTTGGGCTAGCCTGCTAAAGGTTAGAAGTGGCATTTGTCAGCAGTACCCAAGTTAGTGCTGCACACGATCTAGTAATATTGTATCATGGCCAAAAATGGCAGTTTCTCATTTAGTGTGGCAAAGGAAAAAGCTTACAGCACCTGGTATTCCCAGGCGGTCTCCCATCCAAGTACTAACCAGGCCCGACCCTGCTTAGCTTCCGAGATCGGACGAGATCGGGCGTGTTCAGGGTGGTATGGCCGTAAGCAACAGAAGTAGGGCCCGTCGGTCTTTTATAGCTGACAGCGGCCCCGCGCCGCGCACAAGGAAGGGAGAATTACAATGCCCTGCTGTGGTGTTTATTCTAGTTGGGCTAGCCTGCTAAAGGTTAGAAGTGGCATTTGTCAGCAGTACCCAAGTTAGTGCTGCACACGATCTAGTAATATTGTATCATGGCCAAAAATGGCAGTTTCTCATTTAGTGTGGCAAAGGAAAAAGCTTACAGCACCTGGTATTCCCAGGCGGTCTCCCATCCAAGTACTAACCAGGCCCGACCCTGCGCGAAGGATCCGGAACAATCCTCTCTGTTTTACCCCTGCCCTTATTGGCCGCCCAAAAGCATGCAGGCTCCCATTGTCCCGTGAGTTCCAACCTCTCGGCCAACGGGAGATTGCCCCTGTGTTTCAATGGCGTTGCCACGTCTGCTCGTATCAAGCCTGGCTTCGTCCACTGAAAACGTTTTTATTTCGGGAACATTTTTCTGATTTTATTTGACTTGATTATGTTGTTCTTATTTGCTTGTTGTACTGTCACTGTTTTAATTATGATTGATTTTATTGTGTCACTGTACAGCACTTTGTAACATTGTTAAGAAAGGTGCTTTATAAATAAAATGTACTTACTTACTTACACAAGGCAGGTCGCTGGTTTCCTGGCAAAACATGGCAACGACCCAGTGCGTCTCACAATGTTGTGATTTCTCTGCATGCATGCAATTAAAATGAATGACCATTAGGTGTCGTCAATGCACAGCGTCTGATCAATAGTTGAAATGTCAACTTGATTGATTGATTGAAATATTTATTAACAGTTTGCAGAATTACAGTAGGCCTACATTTCAAGCACAAACTCAATACAAAGACTGTTAACTGTGAGTGGACGACCCAATTAAGCCTTACACTTGTTTACCAAAAGGGCATTGTTCAATTCATCAAAACATTTAGAGACAAACAAATAGACACTTAAATCAAATGTAAAATTCTACAGTGTAAAGACACCAATTTAATTATAAATGTCAATATAGTTGAATATCTAAGAATATCAATTTAAAATGTATTATCCAATACAAATTTCCTTACCATTTTTAATGTTGTAGTTTTGTATTGCTATTTTTATTTGCTAATTGTAGATAGGAGCAAAGTCACAACAAACTAGAGTATAATATTTAACAGGCAGGACATCTGTGACACAGGTTATGAACTGACAATGAGTGTTTGTACTGAGTCCAGTTTTATAGTGAGCAGGTTGATTGGAGAAGTGTTCACTGCTGGGCTGACGAGGTAGTTGACAGGTGTGTAAATGGAACTGGGTGTGCTGGAATGGGATATGGGAGGCCAGTGTGGAGTCACAGACTGAGGGAGAGACAGAATGTGACAGAGTTGCATTTTATGTATGAAATGTGCTATATAAATAAAGTTTACACCACTGACTGTCCCTCCATATAAAATAAAGGCGAAAGTCACCATAAAAAATGGATCAGTTTACAATTCCAGACTATGAAGAATCATTTAATAAAGGAAGACTTCCAGATTCAGTTAGATTAGCTACAGTAATTGTGATATTAAAAGTTAAATCAAGTAAACCTTCAACTGAATGCTCGTCATATGACATAACAGAGAGGAATGGGCCGGACCCTGCGCGCAGGATCCGGAACAATCCTCTCTGTTTTACCCCTGCCCTTATTGGCCGCCCAAAAGCATGCAGGCTCCCATTGGCCCGTGAGTTCCAACCTCTCGGCCAACGGGAGATTGCCCCTGTGTTCCAATGGCGTTGCCACGTCTGCTCGTATCAAGCCTGGCTTCGTCCACTGAAAACGTTTTTATTTCGGGAACATTTTTCTGATTTTATTTGACTTGATTATGTTGTTCTTATTTGCTTGTTGTACTGTCACTGTTTTAATTATGATTGATTTTATTGTGTCACTGTACAGCACTTTGTAACATTGTTAAGAAAGGTGCTTTATAAATAAAATGTACTTACTTACTTACACAAGGCAGGTCTCTGGTTTCCATGGCAAAACATGGCAACGACCCAGTGCGTCTCACAATGTTGTGATTTCTCTGCATGCATGCAATTAAAATGAATGACCATTAGGTGTCGTCAATGCACAGCGTCTGATCAATAGTTGAAATGTCAATTTTGATTGATTGATTGAAATATTTATTAACAGTTTGCAGAATTACAGTAGGCCTACATTTCAAGCACAAACTCAATACAAAGACTGTTAACTGTGAGTGGACGACCCAATTAAGCTTTACACTTGTTTACCAAAAGGGCATTGTTCAATTCATCAAAACATTTAGAGACAAACAAATAGACACTTAAATCAAATGTAAAATTCTACAGTGTAAAGACACCAATTTAAATATAAATGTCAATATAGTTGAATATTGTTTTGTATTGCTATTTTTATTTGCTAATTGTAGATTGACCTACTTTTTGTTTCTGGCATTCCGCTGCTTGTTATTTTTTATTTTATTTTCATGTGAAGTACTTTGAGTTGCATTTTATGTATGAAATGTGCTATATAAATAAAGTTTAATATGTGAAGTACTTTGAGTTGTCAAGGATGCAGACAGAGTTGAACCCAGGAGCAAAGTCACAACAAACTAGAGTATAATATTTAACAGGCAGGACATCTGTGATACAGGTTATGAACTGACAATGAGTGTTTGTACTGAGTCCAGTTTTATAGTGAGCAGGTTGATTGGAGAAGTGTTCACTGCTGGGCTGACGAGGTAGTTGACAGGTGTGTAAATGGAACTGGGTGTGCTGGAATGGGATATGGGAGGCCAGTGTGGAGTCACAGACTGAGGGAGAGACAGAATGTGACAGAGTTACATTTTATGTATGAAATGTGCTATATAAATAAAGTTTACACCACTGACTGTCCCTCCATATAAAATAAAGGCGAAAGTCACCATAAAAAATGGATCAGTTACAATTCCAGACTATGAAGAATCATTTAATAAAGGAAGACTTCCAGATTCAGTTAGATTAGCTACAATAATTGTGATGTTAAAAGTTAAATCAAGTAAACCTTCAACTGAATGCTCGTCATATGACATAACAGAGAGGAATGGGCCGGACCCTGCGCGCAGGATCCGGAACAATCCTCTCTGTTTTACCCCTGCCCTTATTGGCCGCCCAAAAGCATGCAGGCTCCCATTGGCCCGTGAGTTCCAACCTCTCGGCCAACGGGAGATTGCCCCTGTGTTCCAATGGCGTTGCCACGTCTGCTCGTATCAAGCCTGGCTTCGTCCACTGAAAACGTTTTTATTTCGGGAACATTTTTCTGATTTTATTTGACTTGATTATGTTGTTCTTATTTGCTTGTTGTACTGTCACTGTTTTAATTATGATTGATTTTATTGTGTCACTGTACAGCACTTTGTAACATTGTTAAGAAAGGTGCTTTATAAATAAAATGTACTTACTTACTTACACAAGGCAGGTCTCTGGTTTCCATGGCAAAACATGGCAACGACCCAGTGCGTCTCACAATGTTGTGATTTCTCTGCATGCATGCAATTAAAATGAATGACCATTAGGTGTCGTCAATGCACAGCGTCTGATCAATAGTTGAAATGTCAATTTTGATTGATTGATTGAAATATTTATTAACAGTTTGCAGAATTACAGTAGGCCTACATTTCAAGCACAAACTCAATACAAAGACTGTTAACTGTGAGTGGACGACCCAATTAAGCTTTACACTTGTTTACCAAAAGGGCATTGTTCAATTCATCAAAACATTTAGAGACAAACAAATAGACACTTAAATCAAATGTAAAATTCTACAGTGTAAAGACACCAATTTAAATATAAATGTCAATATAGTTGAATATTGTTTTGTATTGCTATTTTTATTTGCTAATTGTAGATTGACCTACTTTTTGTTTCTGGCATTCCGCTGCTTGTTATTTTTTATTTTATTTTCATGTGAAGTACTTTGAGTTGCATTTTATGTATGAAATGTGCTATATAAATAAAGTTTAATATGTGAAGTACTTTGAGTTGTCAAGGATGCAGACAGAGTTGAACCCAGGAGCAAAGTCACAACAAACTAGAGTATAATATTTAACAGGCAGGACATCTGTGATACAGGTTATGAACTGACAATGAGTGTTTGTACTGAGTCCAGTTTTATAGTGAGCAGGTTGATTGGAGAAGTGTTCACTGCTGGGCTGACGAGGTAGTTGACAGGTGTGTAAATGGAACTGGGTGTGCTGGAATGGGATATGGGAGGCCAGTGTGGAGTCACAGACTGAGGGAGAGACAGAATGTGACAGAGTTACATTTTATGTATGAAATGTGCTATATAAATAAAGTTTACACCACTGACTGTCCCTCCATATAAAATAAAGGCGAAAGTCACCATAAAAAATGGATCAGTTACAATTCCAGACTATGAAGAATCATTTAATAAAGGAAGACTTCCAGATTCAGTTAGATTAGCTACAATAATTGTGATGTTAAAAGTTAAATCAAGTAAACCTTCAACTGAATGCTCGTCATATGACATAACAGAGAGGAATGGGCCGGACCCTGCGCGCAGGATCCGGAACAATCCTCTCTGTTTTACCCCTGCCCTTATTGGCCGCCCAAAAGCATGCAGGCTCCCATTGGCCCGTGAGTTCCAACCTCTCGGCCAACGGGAGATTGCCCCTGTGTTCCAATGGCGTTGCCACGTCTGCTCGTATCAAGCCTGGCTTCGTCCACTGAAAACGTTTTTATTTCGGGAACATTTTTCTGATTTTATTTGACTTGATTATGTTGTTCTTATTTGCTTGTTGTACTGTCACTGTTTTAATTATGATTGATTTTATTGTGTCACTGTACAGCACTTTGTAACATTGTTAAGAAAGGTGCTTTATAAATAAAATGTACTTACTTACTTACACAAGGCAGGTCTCTGGTTTCCATGGCAAAACATGGCAACGACCCAGTGCGTCTCACAATGTTGTGATTTCTCTGCATGCATGCAATTAAAATGAATGACCATTAGGTGTCGTCAATGCACAGCGTCTGATCAATAGTTGAAATGTCAATTTTGATTGATTGATTGAAATATTTATTAACAGTTTGCAGAATTACAGTAGGCCTACATTTCAAGCACAAACTCAATACAAAGACTGTTAACTGTGAGTGGACGACCCAATTAAGCTTTACACTTGTTTACCAAAAGGGCATTGTTCAATTCATCAAAACATTTAGAGACAAACAAATAGACACTTAAATCAAATGTAAAATTCTACAGTGTAAAGACACCAATTTAAATATAAATGTCAATATAGTTGAATATTGTTTTGTATTGCTATTTTTATTTGCTAATTGTAGATTGACCTACTTTTTGTTTCTGGCATTCCGCTGCTTGTTATTTTTTATTTTATTTTCATGTGAAGTACTTTGAGTTGCATTTTATGTATGAAATGTGCTATATAAATAAAGTTTAATATGTGAAGTACTTTGAGTTGTCAAGGATGCAGACAGAGTTGAACCCAGGAGCAAAGTCACAACAAACTAGAGTATAATATTTAACAGGCAGGACATCTGTGATACAGGTTATGAACTGACAATGAGTGTTTGTACTGAGTCCAGTTTTATAGTGAGCAGGTTGATTGGAGAAGTGTTCACTGCTGGGCTGACGAGGTAGTTGACAGGTGTGTAAATGGAACTGGGTGTGCTGGAATGGGATATGGGAGGCCAGTGTGGAGTCACAGACTGAGGGAGAGACAGAATGTGACAGAGTTACATTTTATGTATGAAATGTGCTATATAAATAAAGTTTACACCACTGACTGTCCCTCCATATAAAATAAAGGCGAAAGTCACCATAAAAAATGGATCAGTTACAATTCCAGACTATGAAGAATCATTTAATAAAGGAAGACTTCCAGATTCAGTTAGATTAGCTACAATAATTGTGATGTTAAAAGTTAAATCAAGTAAACCTTCAACTGAATGCTCGTCATATGACATAACAGAGAGGAATGGGCCGGACCCTAAGCGCAAGGGGACAATTTACAATTTAGGCATTTAGCAGACGCTCTTAATCCAGAGCGATTTACATTTTAAATTGATATTGTAATCACAGACTATCTTCTTGGTGTCTTTGAACTATAATTTGACATTTGATTTAAACATACAAAAGGACAAAAGTGTCATCAAAGCAGGTTATTGAGCAATGCAGGGCCTCGCACCCCATATAGGTCAGCAGAAGCTGGCTAATAGTACTATTACCATCGCTTTTCGTGTTGCTTTGCTTTGTGACACTTGAGTTCATTGTTCATCATCCAGCAGCTAGCTAACATGCTAACAGATACTACATGTCCATAACTAAGCCAAAAATGGACAGAAATGTTCCAAATTAAAATCGTTCCCTTATTGGCCCCTGGAGAAAGCCCTGCCGCCTTTAAATATTTTCCAAACGCCTTGTACGATTTAATAAAAAAATATCAAATATTCACACATAATATTAAGAACCCATCATCATCATCATCATCCAGCAGCTAGCTAACATGCTAACAGATACTACATGTCCATAACTAAGCCAAAAATGGACAGAAATGTTCCAAATTAAAATCGATCCCTTATTGGCCCCTGGAGAAAGCCCCGCTGCCTTTAAATATTTTCCAAACACCTTGTACGATTTATTAAAATTATGAATACGTCCATCCACCGCACACTGTAACAAGATGGCCGCCGCCGTGCTGTTTTGGAATTACTGAGAGGTAGGGGCGGGACCATGCCCCCATTGGCTCCTGGGGTGGAACCCCAGGTGGAACCAGCCAATGGTAGCCTGCACGATCCGGGCACCGGCCAATCGGTGGCCCGGAAGTTGAAACAATGTTGGAACACTTGGAAGCGCATAGAGGATCCGGAACAATCCTCTCCGTTTTACCCCTGCCCTTATTGGCCGCCCAAAAGCATGCAGGCTCCCATTGGCCCGTGAGTTCCAACCTCTCGGCCAACGGGAGATTGCCCCTGTGTTCCAATGGCGTTGCCACGTCTGCTCGTATCAAGCCTGGCTTCGTCCACTGAAAACGTTTTTATTTCGGGAACATTTTTCTGATTTTATTTGACTTGATTATGTTGTTCTTATTTGCTTGTTGTACTGTCACTGTTTTAATTATGATTGATTTTATTGTGTCACTGTACAGCACTTTGTAACATTGTTAAGAAAGGTGCTTTATAAATAAAATGTACTTACTTACTTACACAAGGCAGGTCTCTGGTTTCCATGGCAAAACATGGCAACGACCCAGTGCGTCTCACAATGTTGTGATTTCTCTGCATGCATGCAATTAAAATGAATGACCATTAGGTGTCGTCAATGCACAGCGTCTGATCAATAGTTGAAATGTCAATTTTGATTGATTGATTGAAATATTTATTAACAGTTTGCAGAATTACAGTAGGCCTACATTTCAAGCACAAACTCAATACAAAGACTGTTAACTGTGAGTGGACGACCCAATTAAGCTTTACACTTGTTTACCAAAAGGGCATTGTTCAATTCATCAAAACATTTAGAGACAAACAAATAGACACTTAAATCAAATGTAAAATTCTACAGTGTAAAGACACCAATTTAAATATAAATGTCAATATAGTTGAATATTGTTTTGTATTGCTATTTTTATTTGCTAATTGTAGATTGACCTACTTTTTGTTTCTGGCATTCCGCTGCTTGTTATTTTTTATTTTATTTTCATGTGAAGTACTTTGAGTTGCATTTTATGTATGAAATGTGCTATATAAATAAAGTTTAATATGTGAAGTACTTTGAGTTGTCAAGGATGCAGACAGAGTTGAACCCAGGAGCAAAGTCACAACAAACTAGAGTATAATATTTAACAGGCAGGACATCTGTGATACAGGTTATGAACTGACAATGAGTGTTTGTACTGAGTCCAGTTTTATAGTGAGCAGGTTGATTGGAGAAGTGTTCACTGCTGGGCTGACGAGGTAGTTGACAGGTGTGTAAATGGAACTGGGTGTGCTGGAATGGGATATGGGAGGCCAGTGTGGAGTCACAGACTGAGGGAGAGACAGAATGTGACAGAGTTACATTTTATGTATGAAATGTGCTATATAAATAAAGTTTACACCACTGACTGTCCCTCCATATAAAATAAAGGCGAAAGTCACCATAAAAAATGGATCAGTTACAATTCCAGACTATGAAGAATCATTTAATAAAGGAAGACTTCCAGATTCAGTTAGATTAGCTACAATAATTGTGATGTTAAAAGTTAAATCAAGTAAACCTTCAACTGAATGCTCGTCATATGACATAACAGAGAGGAATGGGCCAGACCCTGCTTAGAGGATCCGGAACAATCCTCTCTGTTTTACCCCTGCCCTTATTGGCCGCCCAAAAGCATGCAAGCTCCCATTGGACCGTGAGTTCCAACTTCTCGGCCAACGGGAGATTGCCCCTGTGTTTCGATGGCGTTGCCACGTCTGCTCGTATCAAGCCTGGCTTCGTCCACTGAAAACGTTTTTATTTCGGGAACATTTTTCTGATTTTATTTGACTTGATTATGTTGTTCTTATTTGCTTGTTGTACTGTCACTGTTTTAATTATGATTGATTTGATTGTGTCACTGTACAGCACTTTGTAACATTGTTAAGAAAGGTGCTTTATAAATAAAATTTACTTACTTACTTACACAAGGCAGGTCGCTGGTTTCCGTGGCAAAACATGGCAACGACCCAGTGCGTCTCACAATGTTGTGATTTCTCTGCATGCATGCAATTAAAATGAATGACCTGTAGGTGTCGTCAATGCACAGCGTCTGATCAATAGTTGAAATGTCAATTTTGATTGATTTAAATATTTATTAACAGTTTGCAGAATTACAGTAGGCCTACATTTCAAAAACAAACTCAATACAAAGACTGTTAACTGTGAGTGGACGACCCAATTAAGCCTTACACTTGTTTACCAAAAGGGCATTGTTCAATTCATCAAAACATTTAGAGACAAACAAATAGACACTTAAATCAAATGTAAAATTCTACAGTGTAAAGACACCAATTTAATTATAAATGTCAATAAAGTTGAATATCTAAGAATATCAATTTAAAATGTATTATCCAATACAAATTTCCTTACCATTTTTAATGTTTTTAGTTTTGTATTGCTATTTTTATTTGCTAATTGTAGATTGACCTACTTTTTGTTTCTGGCATTCCGCTGCTTGTTATTTTTTATTTTATTTTCATGTGAAGTACTTTGAGTTGCATTTTATGTATGAAATGTGCTATATAAATAAAGTTTACACCACTGACTGTCCCTCCATATAAAATAAAGGCGAAAGTCACAAAAGAAAATTGATCAGTTACAATTCCAGACTATGAAGAATCATTTAATAATGGAATACTTCCAGATTCAGTTAAAGATTAGCTACAATAATTGTGATATTAAAAGTTAAATGCTCGTAATATGACATAACAGAGAGGAATGGGCCGGACCCTGCGCGCAGGATCCGGAACAATCCTCTCTGTTTTACCCCTGCCCTTATTGGCCGCCCAAAAGCATGCAAGCTCCCATTGGACCGTGAGTTCCAACTTCTCGGCCAACGGGAGATTGCCCCTGTGTTTCGATGGCGTTGCCACGTCTGCTCGTATCAAGCCTGGCTTCGTCCACTGAAAACGTTTTTATTTCGGGAACATTTTTCTGATTTTATTTGACTTGATTATGTTGTTCTTATTTGCTTGTTGTACTGTCACTGTTTTAATTATGATTGATTTGATTGTGTCACTGTACAGCACTTTGTAACATTGTTAAGAAAGGTGCTTTATAAATAAAATTTACTTACTTACTTACACAAGGCAGGTCGCTGGTTTCCGTGGCAAAACATGGCAACGACCCAGTGCGTCTCACAATGTTGTGATTTCTCTGCATGCATGCAATTAAAATGAATGACCTGTAGGTGTCGTCAATGCACAGCGTCTGATCAATAGTTGAAATGTCAATTTTGATTGATTTAAATATTTATTAACAGTTTGCAGAATTACAGTAGGCCTACATTTCAAAAACAAACTCAATACAAAGACTGTTAACTGTGAGTGGACGACCCAATTAAGCCTTACACTTGTTTACCAAAAGGGCATTGTTCAATTCATCAAAACATTTAGAGACAAACAAATAGACACTTAAATCAAATGTAAAATTCTACAGTGTAAAGACACCAATTTAATTATAAATGTCAATAAAGTTGAATATCTAAGAATATCAATTTAAAATGTATTATCCAATACAAATTTCCTTACCATTTTTAATGTTTTTAGTTTTGTATTGCTATTTTTATTTGCTAATTGTAGATTGACCTACTTTTTGTTTCTGGCATTCCGCTGCTTGTTATTTTTTATTTTATTTTCATGTGAAGTACTTTGAGTTGCATTTTATGTATGAAATGTGCTATATAAATAAAGTTTACACCACTGACTGTCCCTCCATATAAAATAAAGGCGAAAGTCACAAAAGAAAATTGATCAGTTACAATTCCAGACTATGAAGAATCATTTAATAATGGAATACTTCCAGATTCAGTTAAAGATTAGCTACAATAATTGTGATATTAAAAGTTAAATGCTCGTAATATGACATAACAGAGAGGAATGGGCCGGACCCTAAGCGCAAGGGGACAATTTACAATTTAGGCATTTAGCAGACGCTCTTAATCCAGAGCGATTTACATTTTAAATTGATATTGTAATCACAGACTATCTTCTTGGTGTCTTTGAACTATAATTTGACATTTGATTTAAACATACAAAAGGACAAAAGTGTCATCAAAGCAGGTTATTGAGCAATGCAGGGCCTCGCACCCCATATAGGTCAGCAGAAGCTGGCTAATAGTACTATTACCATCGCTTTTCGTGTTGCTTTGCTTTGTGACACTTGAGTTCATTGTTCATCATCCAGCAGCTAGCTAACATGCTAACAGATACTACATGTCCATAACTAAGCCAAAAATGGACAGAAATGTTCCAAATTAAAATCGATCCCTTATTGGCCCCTGGAGAAAGCCCTGCTGCCTTTAAATATTTTCCAAACACCTTGTACGATTTAATAAAAAAATATCAAATATCCACACATAATATTAAGAACCCATCATCATCATCATCATCCAGCAGCTAGCTAACATGCTAAACAGATACTACATGTCCATAACTAAGCCAAAAATGGACAGAAATGTTCCAAATTAAAATCGATCCCTTATTGGCCCCTGGAGAAAGCCCCGCTGCCTTTAAATATTTTCCAAACACCTTGTACGATTTATTAAAATTATGAATACGTCCATCCACCGCACACTGTAACAAGATGGCCGCCGCCGTGCTGTTTTGGAATTACTGAGAGGTAGGGGCGGGACCATGCCCCCATTGGCTCCTGGGTTGGAACCCCAGGTGGAACCCCAGGTGGAACCAGCCAATGGTAGCCTGCACGATCCGGGCACCGGCCAATCGGTGGCCCGGAAGTTGGAACAATGTTGGAACACTTGGAACAAAAAAAGGACGAAGATGGAACTCGACCAAGCGCATAGAGGATCCGGAACAATCCTCTCCGTTTTACCCCTGCCCTTATTGGCCGCCCAAAAGCATGCAGGCTCCCATTGGCCCGTGAGTTCCAACCTCTCGGCCAACGGGAGATTGCCCCTGTGTTCCAATGGCGTTGCCACGTCTGCTCGTATCAAGCCTGGCTTCGTCCACTGAAAACGTTTTTATTTCGGGAACATTTTTCTGATTTTATTTGACTTGATTATGTTGTTCTTATTTGCTTGTTGTACTGTCACTGTTTTAATTATGATTGATTTTATTGTGTCACTGTACAGCACTTTGTAACATTGTTAAGAAAGGTGCTTTATAAATAAAATGTACTTACTTACTTACACAAGGCAGGTCTCTGGTTTCCATGGCAAAACATGGCAACGACCCAGTGCGTCTCACAATGTTGTGATTTCTCTGCATGCATGCAATTAAAATGAATGACCATTAGGTGTCGTCAATGCACAGCGTCTGATCAATAGTTGAAATGTCAATTTTGATTGATTGATTGAAATATTTATTAACAGTTTGCAGAATTACAGTAGGCCTACATTTCAAGCACAAACTCAATACAAAGACTGTTAACTGTGAGTGGACGACCCAATTAAGCTTTACACTTGTTTACCAAAAGGGCATTGTTCAATTCATCAAAACATTTAGAGACAAACAAATAGACACTTAAATCAAATGTAAAATTCTACAGTGTAAAGACACCAATTTAAATATAAATGTCAATATAGTTGAATATTGTTTTGTATTGCTATTTTTATTTGCTAATTGTAGATTGACCTACTTTTTGTTTCTGGCATTCCGCTGCTTGTTATTTTTTATTTTATTTTCATGTGAAGTACTTTGAGTTGCATTTTATGTATGAAATGTGCTATATAAATAAAGTTTAATATGTGAAGTACTTTGAGTTGTCAAGGATGCAGACAGAGTTGAACCCAGGAGCAAAGTCACAACAAACTAGAGTATAATATTTAACAGGCAGGACATCTGTGATACAGGTTATGAACTGACAATGAGTGTTTGTACTGAGTCCAGTTTTATAGTGAGCAGGTTGATTGGAGAAGTGTTCACTGCTGGGCTGACGAGGTAGTTGACAGGTGTGTAAATGGAACTGGGTGTGCTGGAATGGGATATGGGAGGCCAGTGTGGAGTCACAGACTGAGGGAGAGACAGAATGTGACAGAGTTACATTTTATGTATGAAATGTGCTATATAAATAAAGTTTACACCACTGACTGTCCCTCCATATAAAATAAAGGCGAAAGTCACCATAAAAAATGGATCAGTTACAATTCCAGACTATGAAGAATCATTTAATAAAGGAAGACTTCCAGATTCAGTTAGATTAGCTACAATAATTGTGATGTTAAAAGTTAAATCAAGTAAACCTTCAACTGAATGCTCGTCATATGACATAACAGAGAGGAATGGGCCGGACCCTAAGCGCAAGGGGACAATTTACAATTTAGGCATTTAGCAGACGCTCTTAATCCAGAGCGATTTACATTTTAAATTGATATTGTAATCACAGACTATCTTCTTGGTGTCTTTGAACTATAATTTGACATTTGATTTAAACATACAAAAGGACAAAAGTGTCATCAAAGCAGGTTATTGAGCAATGCAGGGCCTCGCACCCCATATAGGTCAGCAGAAGCTGGCTAATAGTACTATTACCATCGCTTTTCGTGTTGCTTTGCTTTGTGACACTTGAGTTCATTGTTCATCATCCAGCAGCTAGCTAACATGCTAACAGATACTACATGTCCATAACTAAGCCAAAAATGGACAGAAATGTTCCAAATTAAAATCGTTCCCTTATTGGCCCCTGGAGAAAGCCCTGCCGCCTTTAAATATTTTCCAAACGCCTTGTACGATTTAATAAAAAAATATCAAATATTCACACATAATATTAAGAACCCATCATCATCATCATCATCCAGCAGCTAGCTAACATGCTAACAGATACTACATGTCCATAACTAAGCCAAAAATGGACAGAAATGTTCCAAATTAAAATCGATCCCTTATTGGCCCCTGGAGAAAGCCCCGCTGCCTTTAAATATTTTCCAAACACCTTGTACGATTTATTAAAATTATGAATACGTCCATCCACCGCACACTGTAACAAGATGGCCGCCGCCGTGCTGTTTTGGAATTACTGAGAGGTAGGGGCGGGACCATGCCCCCATTGGCTCCTGGGGTGGAACCCCAGGTGGAACCAGCCAATGGTAGCCTGCACGATCCGGGCACCGGCCAATCGGTGGCCCGGAAGTTGAAACAATGTTGGAACACTTGGAAGCGCATAGAGGATCCGGAACAATCCTCTCCGTTTTACCCCTGCCCTTATTGGCCGCCCAAAAGCATGCAGGCTCCCATTGGCCCGTGAGTTCCAACCTCTCGGCCAACGGGAGATTGCCCCTGTGTTCCAATGGCGTTGCCACGTCTGCTCGTATCAAGCCTGGCTTCGTCCACTGAAAACGTTTTTATTTCGGGAACATTTTTCTGATTTTATTTGACTTGATTATGTTGTTCTTATTTGCTTGTTGTACTGTCACTGTTTTAATTATGATTGATTTTATTGTGTCACTGTACAGCACTTTGTAACATTGTTAAGAAAGGTGCTTTATAAATAAAATGTACTTACTTACTTACACAAGGCAGGTCTCTGGTTTCCATGGCAAAACATGGCAACGACCCAGTGCGTCTCACAATGTTGTGATTTCTCTGCATGCATGCAATTAAAATGAATGACCATTAGGTGTCGTCAATGCACAGCGTCTGATCAATAGTTGAAATGTCAATTTTGATTGATTGATTGAAATATTTATTAACAGTTTGCAGAATTACAGTAGGCCTACATTTCAAGCACAAACTCAATACAAAGACTGTTAACTGTGAGTGGACGACCCAATTAAGCTTTACACTTGTTTACCAAAAGGGCATTGTTCAATTCATCAAAACATTTAGAGACAAACAAATAGACACTTAAATCAAATGTAAAATTCTACAGTGTAAAGACACCAATTTAAATATAAATGTCAATATAGTTGAATATTGTTTTGTATTGCTATTTTTATTTGCTAATTGTAGATTGACCTACTTTTTGTTTCTGGCATTCCGCTGCTTGTTATTTTTTATTTTATTTTCATGTGAAGTACTTTGAGTTGCATTTTATGTATGAAATGTGCTATATAAATAAAGTTTAATATGTGAAGTACTTTGAGTTGTCAAGGATGCAGACAGAGTTGAACCCAGGAGCAAAGTCACAACAAACTAGAGTATAATATTTAACAGGCAGGACATCTGTGATACAGGTTATGAACTGACAATGAGTGTTTGTACTGAGTCCAGTTTTATAGTGAGCAGGTTGATTGGAGAAGTGTTCACTGCTGGGCTGACGAGGTAGTTGACAGGTGTGTAAATGGAACTGGGTGTGCTGGAATGGGATATGGGAGGCCAGTGTGGAGTCACAGACTGAGGGAGAGACAGAATGTGACAGAGTTACATTTTATGTATGAAATGTGCTATATAAATAAAGTTTACACCACTGACTGTCCCTCCATATAAAATAAAGGCGAAAGTCACCATAAAAAATGGATCAGTTACAATTCCAGACTATGAAGAATCATTTAATAAAGGAAGACTTCCAGATTCAGTTAGATTAGCTACAATAATTGTGATGTTAAAAGTTAAATCAAGTAAACCTTCAACTGAATGCTCGTCATATGACATAACAGAGAGGAATGGGCCGGACCCTGCTTAGAGGATCCGGAACAATCCTCTCTGTTTTACCCCTGCCCTTATTGGCCGCCCAAAAGCATGCAAGCTCCCATTGGACCGTGAGTTCCAACTTCTCGGCCAACGGGAGATTGCCCCTGTGTTTCGATGGCGTTGCCACGTCTGCTCGTATCAAGCCTGGCTTCGTCCACTGAAAACGTTTTTATTTCGGGAACATTTTTCTGATTTTATTTGACTTGATTATGTTGTTCTTATTTGCTTGTTGTACTGTCACTGTTTTAATTATGATTGATTTGATTGTGTCACTGTACAGCACTTTGTAACATTGTTAAGAAAGGTGCTTTATAAATAAAATTTACTTACTTACTTACACAAGGCAGGTCGCTGGTTTCCGTGGCAAAACATGGCAACGACCCAGTGCGTCTCACAATGTTGTGATTTCTCTGCATGCATGCAATTAAAATGAATGACCTGTAGGTGTCGTCAATGCACAGCGTCTGATCAATAGTTGAAATGTCAATTTTGATTGATTTAAATATTTATTAACAGTTTGCAGAATTACAGTAGGCCTACATTTCAAAAACAAACTCAATACAAAGACTGTTAACTGTGAGTGGACGACCCAATTAAGCCTTACACTTGTTTACCAAAAGGGCATTGTTCAATTCATCAAAACATTTAGAGACAAACAAATAGACACTTAAATCAAATGTAAAATTCTACAGTGTAAAGACACCAATTTAATTATAAATGTCAATAAAGTTGAATATCTAAGAATATCAATTTAAAATGTATTATCCAATACAAATTTCCTTACCATTTTTAATGTTTTTAGTTTTGTATTGCTATTTTTATTTGCTAATTGTAGATTGACCTACTTTTTGTTTCTGGCATTCCGCTGCTTGTTATTTTTTATTTTATTTTCATGTGAAGTACTTTGAGTTGCATTTTATGTATGAAATGTGCTATATAAATAAAGTTTACACCACTGACTGTCCCTCCATATAAAATAAAGGCGAAAGTCACAAAAGAAAATTGATCAGTTACAATTCCAGACTATGAAGAATCATTTAATAATGGAATACTTCCAGATTCAGTTAAAGATTAGCTACAATAATTGTGATATTAAAAGTTAAATGCTCGTAATATGACATAACAGAGAGGAATGGGCCGGACCCTGCGCGCAGGATCCGGAACAATCCTCTCTGTTTTACCCCTGCCCTTATTGGCCGCCCAAAAGCATGCAAGCTCCCATTGGACCGTGCGTTCCAACTTCTCGGCCAACGGGAGATTGCCCCTGTGTTTCGATGGCGTTGCCACGTCTGCTCGTATCAAGCCTGGCTTCGTCCACTGAAAACGTTTTTATTTCGGGAACATTTTTCTGATTTTATTTGACTTGATTATGTTGTTCTTATTTGCTTGTTGTACTGTCACTGTTTTAATTATGATTGATTTGATTGTGTCACTGTACAGCACTTTGTAACATTGTTAAGAAAGGTGCTTTATAAATAAAATTTACTTACTTACTTACACAAGGCAGGTCGCTGGTTTCCGTGGCAAAACATGGCAACGACCCAGTGCGTCTCACAATGTTGTGATTTCTCTGCATGCATGCAATTAAAATGAATGACCTGTAGGTGTCGTCAATGCACAGCGTCTGATCAATAGTTGAAATGTCAATTTTGATTGATTTAAATATTTATTAACAGTTTGCAGAATTACAGTAGGCCTACATTTCAAAAACAAACTCAATACAAAGACTGTTAACTGTGAGTGGACGACCCAATTAAGCCTTACACTTGTTTACCAAAAGGGCATTGTTCAATTCATCAAAACATTTAGAGACAAACAAATAGACACTTAAATCAAATGTAAAATTCTACAGTGTAAAGACACCAATTTAATTATAAATGTCAATAAAGTTGAATATCTAAGAATATCAATTTAAAATGTATTATCCAATACAAATTTCCTTACCATTTTTAATGTTTTTAGTTTTGTATTGCTATTTTTATTTGCTAATTGTAGATTGACCTACTTTTTGTTTCTGGCATTCCGCTGCTTGTTATTTTTTATTTTATTTTCATGTGAAGTACTTTGAGTTGCATTTTATGTATGAAATGTGCTATATAAATAAAGTTTACACCACTGACTGTCCCTCCATATAAAATAAAGGCGAAAGTCACAAAAGAAAATTGATCAGTTACAATTCCAGACTATGAAGAATCATTTAATAATGGAATACTTCCAGATTCAGTTAAAGATTAGCTACAATAATTGTGATATTAAAAGTTAAATGCTCGTAATATGACATAACAGAGAGGAATGGGCCGGACCCTAAGCGCAAGGGGACAATTTACAATTTAGGCATTTAGCAGACGCTCTTAATCCAGAGCGATTTACATTTTAAATTGATATTGTAATCACAGACTATCTTCTTGGTGTCTTTGAACTATAATTTGACATTTGATTTAAACATACAAAAGGACAAAAGTGTCATCAAAGCAGGTTATTGAGCAATGCAGGGCCTCGCACCCCATATAGGTCAGCAGAAGCTGGCTAATAGTACTATTACCATCGCTTTTCGTGTTGCTTTGCTTTGTGACACTTGAGTTCATTGTTCATCATCCAGCAGCTAGCTAACATGCTAACAGATACTACATGTCCATAACTAAGCCAAAAATGGACAGAAATGTTCCAAATTAAAATCGATCCCTTATTGGCCCCTGGAGAAAGCCCTGCTGCCTTTAAATATTTTCCAAACACCTTGTACGATTTAATAAAAAAATATCAAATATCCACACATAATATTAAGAACCCATCATCATCATCATCATCCAGCAGCTAGCTAACATGCTAAACAGATACTACATGTCCATAACTAAGCCAAAAATGGACAGAAATGTTCCAAATTAAAATCGATCCCTTATTGGCCCCTGGAGAAAGCCCCGCTGCCTTTAAATATTTTCCAAACACCTTGTACGATTTATTAAAATTATGAATACGTCCATCCACCGCACACTGTAACAAGATGGCCGCCGCCGTGCTGTTTTGGAATTACTGAGAGGTAGGGGCGGGACCATGCCCCCATTGGCTCCTGGGTTGGAACCCCAGGTGGAACCCCAGGTGGAACCAGCCAATGGTAGCCTGCACGATCCGGGCACCGGCCAATCGGTGGCCCGGAAGTTGGAACAATGTTGGAACACTTGGAACAAAAAAAGGACGAAGATGGAACTCGACCAAGCGCATAGAGGATCCGGAACAATCCTCTCCGTTTTACCCCTGCCCTTATTGGCCGCCCAAAAGCATGCAGGCTCCCATTGGCCCGTGAGTTCCAACCTCTCGGCCAACGGGAGATTGCCCCTGTGTTCCAATGGCGTTGCCACGTCTGCTCGTATCAAGCCTGGCTTCGTCCACTGAAAACGTTTTTATTTCGGGAACATTTTTCTGATTTTATTTGACTTGATTATGTTGTTCTTATTTGCTTGTTGTACTGTCACTGTTTTAATTATGATTGATTTTATTGTGTCACTGTACAGCACTTTGTAACATTGTTAAGAAAGGTGCTTTATAAATAAAATGTACTTACTTACTTACACAAGGCAGGTCTCTGGTTTCCATGGCAAAACATGGCAACGACCCAGTGCGTCTCACAATGTTGTGATTTCTCTGCATGCATGCAATTAAAATGAATGACCATTAGGTGTCGTCAATGCACAGCGTCTGATCAATAGTTGAAATGTCAATTTTGATTGATTGATTGAAATATTTATTAACAGTTTGCAGAATTACAGTAGGCCTACATTTCAAGCACAAACTCAATACAAAGACTGTTAACTGTGAGTGGACGACCCAATTAAGCTTTACACTTGTTTACCAAAAGGGCATTGTTCAATTCATCAAAACATTTAGAGACAAACAAATAGACACTTAAATCAAATGTAAAATTCTACAGTGTAAAGACACCAATTTAAATATAAATGTCAATATAGTTGAATATTGTTTTGTATTGCTATTTTTATTTGCTAATTGTAGATTGACCTACTTTTTGTTTCTGGCATTCCGCTGCTTGTTATTTTTTATTTTATTTTCATGTGAAGTACTTTGAGTTGCATTTTATGTATGAAATGTGCTATATAAATAAAGTTTAATATGTGAAGTACTTTGAGTTGTCAAGGATGCAGACAGAGTTGAACCCAGGAGCAAAGTCACAACAAACTAGAGTATAATATTTAACAGGCAGGACATCTGTGATACAGGTTATGAACTGACAATGAGTGTTTGTACTGAGTCCAGTTTTATAGTGAGCAGGTTGATTGGAGAAGTGTTCACTGCTGGGCTGACGAGGTAGTTGACAGGTGTGTAAATGGAACTGGGTGTGCTGGAATGGGATATGGGAGGCCAGTGTGGAGTCACAGACTGAGGGAGAGACAGAATGTGACAGAGTTACATTTTATGTATGAAATGTGCTATATAAATAAAGTTTACACCACTGACTGTCCCTCCATATAAAATAAAGGCGAAAGTCACCATAAAAAATGGATCAGTTACAATTCCAGACTATGAAGAATCATTTAATAAAGGAAGACTTCCAGATTCAGTTAGATTAGCTACAATAATTGTGATGTTAAAAGTTAAATCAAGTAAACCTTCAACTGAATGCTCGTCATATGACATAACAGAGAGGAATGGGCCGGACCCTAAGCGCAAGGGGACAATTTACAATTTAGGCATTTAGCAGACGCTCTTAATCCAGAGCGATTTACATTTTAAATTGATATTGTAATCACAGACTATCTTCTTGGTGTCTTTGAACTATAATTTGACATTTGATTTAAACATACAAAAGGACAAAAGTGTCATCAAAGCAGGTTATTGAGCAATGCAGGGCCTCGCACCCCATATAGGTCAGCAGAAGCTGGCTAATAGTACTATTACCATCGCTTTTCGTGTTGCTTTGCTTTGTGACACTTGAGTTCATTGTTCATCATCCAGCAGCTAGCTAACATGCTAACAGATACTACATGTCCATAACTAAGCCAAAAATGGACAGAAATGTTCCAAATTAAAATCGTTCCCTTATTGGCCCCTGGAGAAAGCCCTGCCTTCTTTAAATATTTTCCAAACGCCTTGTACGATTTAATAAAAAAATATCAAATATTCACACATAATATTAAGAACCCATCATCATCATCATCATCCAGCAGCTAGCTAACATGCTAACAGATACTACATGTCCATAACTAAGCCAAAAATGGACAGAAATGTTCCAAATTAAAATCGATCCCTTATTGGCCCCTGGAGAAAGCCCCGCTGCCTTTAAATATTTTCCAAACACCTTGTACGATTTATTAAAATTATGAATACGTCCATCCACCGCACACTGTAACAAGATGGCCGCCGCCGTGCTGTTTTGGAATTACTGAGAGGTAGGGGCGGGACCATGCCCCCATTGGCTCCTGGGGTGGAACCCCAGGTGGAACCAGCCAATGGTAGCCTGCACGATCCGGGCACCGGCCAATCGGTGGCCCGGAAGTTGAAACAATGTTGGAACACTTGGAACAAAAAAAGGACGAAGATGGAACTCGACCAAGCTTAGCTTCCGAGATCGGACGAGATCGGGCGTGTTCAGGGTGGTATGGCCGTAAGCAACAGAAGTAGGGCCCGTCGGTATTTTATAGCTGACAGCGGCCCCGCGCCGCGCACACAAGGAAGGGAGAATTACAATGCCCTGCTGTGGTGTTTATTCTAGTTGGGCTAGCCTGCTAAAGGTTAGAAGTGGCATTTGTCAGCAGTACCCAAGTTAGTGCTGCACCTATTAACATTGTAAAAAAATAAAAAAATAAAAAACACACTTTTGTATTGAAATGCATTGATTGATTGATTTATTTAATAATGTAACTTATGTGGATATATGTAATTCTGCATGAATTGTAAACCTAAAAAGCAAAGGAAAAAGCTTACAGCACCTGGTATTCCCAGGCGGTCTCCAATCCAAGTACTAACCAGGCCCGACCCTGCTTAGCTTCCGAGATCGGACGAGATCGGGCGTGTTCAGGGTGGTATGGCCGTAAGCAACAGAAGTAGGGCCCGTCGGTCTTTTATAGCTGACAGCGGCCCCGCGCCGCGCACACAAGGAAGGGAGAATTACAATGCCCTGCTGTGGTGTTTATTCTAGTTGGGCTAGACTGCTAAAGGTTAGAAGTGGCATTTGTCAGCAGTACCCAAGTTAGTGCTGCACACGATCTAGTAATATTGTATCATGGCCAAAAATGGCAGTTTCTCATTTAGTGTGGCAAAGGAAAAAGCTTACAGCACCTGGTATTCCCAGGCGGTCTCCCATCCAAGTACTAACCAGGCCCGACCCTGCTTAGCTTCCGAGATCGGACGAGATCGGGCGTGTTCAGGGTGGTATGGCCGTAAGCAACAGAAGTAGGGTCCGTCGGTCTTTTATAGCTGACAGCGGCCTCGCGCCGCGCACACAAGGAAGGGAGAATTACAATGCCCTGCTGTGGTGTTTATTCTAGTTGGGCTAGCCTGCTAAAGGTTAGAAGTGGCATTTGTCAGCAGTACCCAAGTTAGTGCTGCACCTATTAACATTGTAAAAAAATAAAAAAATAAAAAACACACTTTTGTATTGAAATGCATTGATTGATTGATTTATTTAATAATGTAACTTATGTGGATATATGTAATTCTGCATGAATTGTAAACCTAAAAAGCAAAGGAAAAAGCTTACAGCACCTGGTATTCCCAGGCGGTCTCCCATCCAAGTACTAACCAGGCCCGACCCTGCTTAGCTTCCGAGATCGGACGAGATCGGGCGTGTTCAGGGTGGTATGGCCGTAAGCAACAGAAGTAGGGCCCGTCGGTCTTTTATAGCTGACAGCGGCCCCGCGCCGCGCACAAGGAAGGGAGAATTACAATGCCCTGCTGTGGTGTTTATTCTAGTTGGGCTAGCCTGCTAAAGGTTAGAAGTGGCATTTGTCAGCAGTACCCAAGTTAGTGCTGCACACGATCTAGTAATATTGTATCATGGCCAAAAATGGCAGTTTCTCATTTAGTGTGGCAAAGGAAAAAGCTTACAGCACCTGGTATTCCCAGGCGGTCTCCCATCCAAGTACTAACCAGGCCCGACCCTGCTTAGCTTCCGAGATCGGGCGTGTTCAGGGTGGTATGGCCGTAAGCAACAGAAGTAGGGCCCGTCGGTCTTTTATAGCTGACAGCGGCCTCGCGCCGCGCACACAAGGAAGGGAGAATTACAATGCCCTGCTGTGGTGTTTATTCTAGTTGGGCTAGCCTGCTAAAGGTTAGAAGTGGCATTTGTCAGCAGTACCCAAGTTAGTGCTGCACCTATTAACATTGTAAAAAAATAAAAAAATAAAAAACACACTTTTGTATTGAAATGCATTGATTGATTGATTTATTTAATAATGTAACTTATGTGGATATATGTAATTCTGCATGAATTGTAAACCTAAAAAGCAAAGGAAAAAGCTTACAGCACCTGGTATTCCCAGGCGGTCTCCCATCCAAGTACTAACCAGGCCCGACCCTGCTTAGCTTCCGAGATCGGACGAGATCGGGCGTGTTCAGGGTGGTATGGCCGTAAGCAACAGAAGTAGGGCCCGTCGGTCTTTTATAGCTGACAGCGGCCCCGCGCCGCGCACACAAGGAAGGGAGAATTACAATGCCCTGCTGTGGTGTTTTTTCTAGTTGGGCTAGACTGCTAAAGGCTAGAAGTGGCATTTGTCAGCAGTACCCAAGTTAGTGCTGCACACGATCTAGTAATATTGTATCATGGCCAAAAATGGCAGTTTCTCATTTAGTGTGGCAAAGGAAAAAGCTTACAGCACCTGGTATTCCCAGGCGGTCTCCCATCCAAGTACTAACCAGGCCCGACCCTGCTTAGCTTCCGAGATCGGACGAGATCGGGCGTGTTCAGGGTGGTATGGCCGTAAGCAACAGAAGTAGGGCCCGTCGGTCTTTTATAGCTGACAGCGGCCCCGCGCCGCGCACACAAGGAAGGGAGAATTACAATGCCCTGCTGTGGTGTTTATTCTAGTTGGGCTAGCCTGCTAAAGGTTAGAAGTGGCATTTGTCAGCAGTACCCAAGTTAGTGCTGCACCTATTAACATTGTAAAAAAATAAAAAAATAAAAAACACACTTTTGTATTGAAATGCATTGATTGATTGATTCATTTAATAATGTAACTTATGTGGATATATGTAATTCTGCATGAATTGTAAACCTAAAAAGCAAAGGAAAAAACTTACAGCACCTGGTATTCCCAGGCGGTCTCCCATCCAAGTACTAACCAGGCCCGACCCTGCTTAGCTTCCGAGATCGGACGAGATCGGGCGTGTTCAGGGTGGTATGGCCGTAAGCAACAGAAGTAGGGCCCGTCGGTCTTTTATAGCTGACAGCGGCCCCGCGCCGCGCACAAGGAAGGGAGAATTACAATGCCCTGCTGTGGTGTTTATTCTAGTTGGGCTAGACTGCTAAAGGCTAGAAGTGGCATTTGTCAGCAGTACCCAAGTTAGTGCTGCACCTATTAACATTGTAAAAAAATAAAAAAATAAAAAACACACTTTTGTATTGAAATGCATTGATTGATTGATTTATTTAATAATGTAACTTATGTGGATATATGTAATTCTGCATGAATTGTAAACCTAAAAAGCAAAGGAAAAAGCTTACAGCACCTGGTATTCCCAGGCGGTCTCCCATCCAAGTACTAACCAGGCCCGACCCTGCTTAGCTTCCGAGATCGGACGAGATCGGGCGTGTTCAGGGTGGTATGGCCGTAAGCAACAGAAGTAGGGCCCGTCGGTCTTTTATAGCTGACAGCGGCCCCGCGCCGCGCACAAGGAAGGGAGAAATACAATGCCCTGCTGTGGTGTTTATTCTAGTTGGGCTAGACTGCTAAAGGCTAGAAGTGGCATTTGTCAGCAGTACCCAAGTTAGTGCTGCACACGATCTAGTAATATTGTATCATGGCCAAAAATGGCAGTTTCTCATTTAGTGTGGCAAAGGAAAAAGCTTACAGCACCTGGTATTCCCAGGCGGTCTCCCATCCAAGTACTAACCAGGCCCGAACCTGCTTAGCTTCCGAGATCGGACGAGATCGGGCGTGTTCAGGGTGGTATGGCCGTAAGCAACAGAAGTAGGGCCCGTCGGTCTTTTATAGCTGACAGCGGCCCCGCGCCGCGCACACAAGGAAGGGAGAATTACAATGCCCTGCTGTGGTGTTTATTCTAGTTGGGCTAGCCTGCTAAAGGTTAGAAGTGGCATTTGTCAGCAGTACCCAAGTTAGTGCTGCACCTATTAACATTGTAAAAAAATAAAAAAAATAAAAAACACACTTTTGTATTGAAATGCATTGATTGATTGATTTATTTAATAATGTAACTTATGTGGATATATGTAATTCTGCATGAATTGTAAACCTAAAAAGCAAAGGAAAAAGCTTACAGCACCTGGTATTCCCAGGCGGTCTCCCATCCAAGTACTAACCAGGCCCGACCCTGCTTAGCTTCCGAGATCGGACGAGATCGGGCGTGTTCAGGGTGGTATGGCCGTAAGCAACAGAAGTAGGGCCCGTCGGTCTTTTATAGCTGACAGCGGCCCCGCGCCGCGCACAAGGAAGGGAGAATTACAATGCCCTGCTGTGGTGTTTATTCTAGTTGGGCTAGCCTGCTAAAGGTTAGAAGTGGCATTTGTCAGCAGTACCCAAGTTAGTGCTGCACACGATCTAGTAATATTGTATCATGGCCACAAATGGCAGTTTCTCATTTAGTGTGGCAAAGGAAAAAGCTTACAGCACCTGGTATTCCCAGGCGGTCTCCCATCCAAGTACTAACCAGGCCCGACCCTGCTTAGCTTCCGAGATCGGACGAGATCGGGCGTGTTCAGGGTGGTATGGCCGTAAGCAACAGAAGTAGGGCCCGTCGGTCTTTTATAGCTGACAGCGGCCCCGCGCCGCGCACACAAGGAAGGGAGAATTACAATGCCCTGCTGTGGTGTTTATTCTAGTTGGGCTAGCCTGCTAAAGGTTAGAAGTGGCATTTGTCAGCAGTACCCAAGTTAGTGCTGCACCTATTAACATTGTAAAAAAATAAAAAAATAAAAAACACACTTTTGTATTGAAATGCATTGATTGATTGATTTATTTAATAATGTAACTTATGTGGATATATGTAATTCTGCATGAATTGTAAACCTAAAAAGCAAAGGAAAAAGCTTACAGCACCTGGTATTCCCAGGCGGTCTCCCATCCAAGTACTAACCAGGCCCGACCCTGCTTAGCTTCCGAGATCGGACGAGATCGGGCGTGTTCAGGGTGGTATGGCCGTAAGCAACAGAAGTAGGGCCCGTCGGTCTTTTATAGCTGACAGCGGCCCCGCGCCGCGCACAAGGAAGGGAGAATTACAATGCCCTGCTGTGGTGTTTATTCTAGTTGGGCTAGACTGCTAAAGGCTAGAAGTGGCATTTGTCAGCAGTACCCAAGTTAGTGCTGCACCTATTAACATTGTAAAAAAATAAAAAAATAAAAAACACACTTTTGTATTGAAATGCATTGATTGATTGATTTATTTAATAATGTAACTTATGTGGATATATGTAATTCTGCATGAATTGTAAACCTAAAAAGCAAAGGAAAAAGCTTACAGCACCTGGTATTCCCAGGCGGTCTCCCATCCAAGTACTAACCAGGCCCGACCCTGCTTAGCTTCCGAGATCGGACGAGATCGGGCGTGTTCAGGGTGGTATGGCCGTAAGCAACAGAAGTAGGGCCCGTCGGTCTTTTATAGCTGACAGCGGCCCCGCGCCGCGCACAAGGAAGGGAGAATTACAATGCCCTGCTGTGGTGTTTATTCTAGTTGGGCTAGACTGCTAAAGGCTAGAAGTGGCATTTGTCAGCAGTACCCAAGTTAGTGCTGCACACGATCTAGTAATATTGTATCATGGCCAAAAATGGCAGTTTCTCATTTAGTGTGGCAAAAGAAAAAGCTTACAGCACCTGGTATTCCCAGGCGGTCTCCCATCCAAGTACTAACCAGGCCCGACCCTGCTTAGCTTCCGAGATCGGACGAGATCGGGCGTGTTCAGGGTGGTATGGCCGTAAGCAACAGAAGTAGGGCCCGTCGGTCTTTTATAGCTGACAGCGGCCCCGCGCCGCGCACACAAGGAAGGGAGAATTACAATGCCCTGCTGTGGTGTTTATTCTAGTTGGGCTAGCCTGCTAAAGGTTAGAAGTGGCATTTGTCAGCAGTACCCAAGTTAGTGCTGCACCTATTAACATTGTAAAAAAATAAAAAAATAAAAAACACACTTTTGTATTGAAATGCATTGATTGATTGATTTATTTAATAATGTAACTTATGTGGATATATGTAATTCTGCATGAATTGTAAACCTAAAAAGCAAAGGAAAAAGCTTACAGCACCTGGTATTCCCAGGCGGTCTCCCATCCAAGTACTAACCAGGCCCGACCCTGCTTAGCTTCCGAGATCGGACGAGATCGGGCGTGTTCAGGGTGGTATGGCCGTAAGCAACAGAAGTAGGGCCCGTCGGTCTTTTATAGCTGACAGCGGCCCCGCGCCGCGCACGGAAGGGAGAATTACAATGCCCTGCTGTGGTGTTTATTCTAGTTGGGCTAGCCTGCTAAAGGTTAGAAGTGGCATTTGTCAGCAGTACCCAAGTTAGTGCTGCACACGATCTAGTAATATTGTATCATGGCCAAAAATGGCAGTTTCTCATTTAGTGTGGCAAAGGAAAAAGCTTACAGCACCTGGTATTCCCAGGCGGTCTCCCATCCAAGTACTAACCAGGCCCGACCCTGCTTAGCTTCCGAGATCGGACGAGATCGGGCGTGTTCAGGGTGGTATGGCCGTAAGCAACAGAAGTAGGGCCCGTCGGTCTTTTATAGCTGACAGCGGCCCCGCGCCGCGCACACAAGGAAGGGAGAATTACAATGCCCTGCTGTGGTGTTTATTCTAGTTGGGCTAGCCTGCTAAAGGTTAGAAGTGGCATTTGTCAGCAGTACCCAAGTTAGTGCTGCACCTATTAACATTGTAAAAAAATAAAAAAATAAAAAACACACTTTTGTATTGAAATGCATTGATTGATTGATTTATTTAATAATGTAACTTATGTGGATATATGTAATTCTGCATGAATTGTAAACCTAAAAAGCAAAGGAAAAAGCTTACAGCACCTGGTATTCCCAGGCTGTCTCCCATCCAAGTACTAACCAGGCCCGACCCTGCTTAGCTTCCGAGATCGGACGAGATCGGGCGTGTTCAGGGTGGTATGGCCGTAAGCAACAGAAGTAGGGCCCGTCGGTCTTTTATAGCTGACAGCGGCCCCGCGCCGCGCACAAGGAAGGGAGAAATACAATGCCCTGCTGTGGTGTTTATTCTAGTTGGGCTAGCCTGCTAAAGGTTAGAAGTGGCATTTGTCAGCAGTACCCAAGTTAGTGCTGCACACGATCTAGTAATATTGTATCATGGCCAAAAATGGCAGTTTCTCATTTAGTGTGGCAAAGGAAAAAGCTTACAGCACCTGGTATTCCCAGGCGGTCTCCCATCCAAGTACTAACCAGGCCCGACCCTGCTTAGCTTCCGAGATCGGACGAGATCGGGCGTGTTCAGGGTGGTATGGCCGTAAGCAACAGAAGTAGGGCCCGTCGGTCTTTTATAGCTGACAGCGGCCCCGCGCCGCGCACACAAGGAAGGGAGAATTACAATGCCCTGCTGTGGTGTTTATTCTAGTTGGGCTAGCCTGCTAAAGGTTAGAAGTGGCATTTGTCAGCAGTACCCAAGTTAGTGCTGCACCTATTAACATTGTAAAAAAATAAAAAAATAAAAAACACACTTTTGTATTGAAATGCATTGATTGATTGATTTATTTAATAATGTAACTTATGTGGATATATGTAATTCTGCATGAATTGTAAACCTAAAAAGCAAAGGAAAAAGCTTACAGCACCTGGTATTCCCAGGCGGTCTCCCATCCAAGTACTAACCAGGCCCGACCCTGCTTAGCTTCCGAGATCGGACGAGATCGGGCGTGTTCAGGGTGGTATGGCCGTAAGCAACAGAAGTAGGGCCCGTCGGTCTTTTATAGCTGACAGCGGCCCCGCGCCGCGCACAAGGAAGGGAGAAATACAATGCCCTGCTGTGGTGTTTATTCTAGTTGGGCTAGCCTGCTAAAGGTTAGAAGTGGCATTTGTCAGCAGTACCCAAGTTAGTGCTGCACACGATCTAGTAATATTGTATCATGGCCAAAAATGGCAGTTTCTCATTTAGTGTGGCAAAGGAAAAAGCTTACAGCACCTGGTATTCCCAGGCGGTCTCCCATCCAAGTACTAACCAGGCCCGACCCTGCTTAGCTTCCGAGATCGGACGAGATCGGGCGTGTTCAGGGTGGTATGGCCGTAAGCAACAGAAGTAGGGCCCGTCGGTCTTTTATAGCTGACAGCGGCCCCGCGTCGCGCACAAGGAAGGGAGAATTACAATGCCCTGCTGTGGTGTTTATTCTAGTTGGGCTAGCCTGCTAAAGGTTAGAAGTGGCATTTGTCAGCAGTACCCAAGTTAGTGCTGCACCTATTAACATTGTAAAAAAAAAAAAAAAAAAAAAAACACACTTTTGTATTGAAATGCATTGATTGATTGATTTATTTATTTAATAATGTAACTTATGTGGATATATGTAATTCTGCATGAATTGTAAACCTAAAAAGCAAAGGAAAAAGCTTACAGCACCTGGTATTCCCAGGCGGTCTCCCATCCAAGTACTAACCAGGCCCGACCCTGCTTAGCTTCCGAGATCGGACGAGATCGGGCGTGTTCAGGGTGGTATGGCCGTAAGCAACAGAAGTAGGGCCCGTCGGTCTTTTATAGCTGACAGCGGCCCCGCGCCGCGCACAAGGAAGGGAGAATTACAATGCCCTGCTGTGGTGTTTATTCTAGTTGGGCTAGCCTGCTAAAGGTTAGAAGTGGCATTTGTCAGCAGTACCCAAGTTAGTGCTGCACCTATTAACATTGTAAAAAAATAAAAAAAATAAAAAACACACTTTTGTATTGAAATGCATTGATTGATTGATTTTTTTAATAATGTAACTTATGTGGATATATGTAATTCTGCATGAATTGTAAACCTAAAAAGCAAAGGAAAAAGCTTACAGCACCTGGTATTCCCAGGCGGTCTCCCATCCAAGTACTAACCAGGCCCGACCCTGCTTAGCTTCCGAGATCGGACGAGATCGGGCGTGTTCAGGGTGGTATGGCCGTAAGCAACAGAAGTAGGGCCCGTCGGTCTTTTATAGCTGACAGCGGCCCCGCGCCGCGCACGGAAGGGAGAATTACAATGCCCTGCTGTGGTGTTTATTCTAGTTGGGCTAGCCTGCTAAAGGTTAGAAGTGGCATTTGTCAGCAGTACCCAAGTTAGTGCTGCACACGATCTAGTAATATTGTATCATGGCCAAAAATGGCAGTTTCTCATTTAGTGTGGCAAAGGAAAAAGCTTACAGCACCTGGTATTCCCAGGCGGTCTCCCATCCAAGTACTAACCAGGCCCGACCCTGCTTAGCTTCCGAGATCGGACGAGATCGGGCGTGTTCAGGGTGGTATGGCCGTAAGCAACAGAAGTAGGGCCCGTCGGTCTTTTATAGCTGACAGCGGCCCCGCGCCGCGCACACAAGGAAGGGAGAATTACAATGCCCTGCTGTGGTGTTTATTCTAGTTGGGCTAGACTGCTAAAGGTTAGAAGTGGCATTTGTCAGCAGTACCCAAGTTAGTGCTGCACCTATTAACATTGTAAAAAAATAAAAAAATAAAAAACACACTTTTGTATTGAAATGCATTGATTGATTGATTCATTTAATAATGTAACTTATGTGGATATATGTAATTCTGCATGAATTGTAAACCTAAAAAGCAAAGGAAAAAGCTTACAGCACCTGGTATTCCCAGGCGGTCTCCCATCCAAGTACTAACCAGGCCCGACCCTGCTTAGCTTCCGAGATCGGACGAGATCGGGCGTGTTCAGGGTGGTATGGCCGTAAGCAACAGAAGTAGGGCCCGTCGGTCTTTTATAGCTGACAGCGGCCCCGCGCCGCGCACACAAGGAAGGGAGAATTACAATGCCCTGCTGTGGTGTTTATTCTAGTTGGGCTAGACTGCTAAAGGTTAGAAGTGGCATTTGTCAGCAGTACCCAAGTTAGTGCTGCACCTATTAACATTGTAAAAAAATAAAAAAATAAAAAACACACTTTTGTATTGAAATGCATTGATTGATTGATTCATTTAATAATGTAACTTATGTGGATATATGTAATTCTGCATGAATTGTAAACCTAAAAAGCAAAGGAAAAAGCTTACAGCACCTGGTATTCCCAGGCGGTCTCCCATCCAAGTACTAACCAGGCCAGACCCTGCTTAGCTTCCGAGATCGGACGAGATCGGGCGTGTTCAGGGTGGTATGGCCGTAAGCAACAGAAGTAGGGCCCGTCGGTCTTTTATAGCTGACAGCGGCCCCGCGCCGCGCACAAGGAAGGGAGAATTACAATGCCCTGCTGTGGTGTTTATTCTAGTTGGGCTAGACTGCTAAAGGCTAGAAGTGGCATTTGTCAGCAGTACCCAAGTTAGTGCTGCACCTATTAACATTGTAAAAAAATAAAAAAATAAAAAACACACTTTTGTATTGAAATGCATTGATTGATTGATTTATTTAATAATGTAACTTATGTGGATATATGTAATTCTGCATGAATTGTAAACCTAAAAAGCAAAGGAAAAAGCTTACAGCACCTGGTATTCCCAGGCGGTCTCCCATCCAAGTACTAACCAGGCCCGACCCTGCTTAGCTTCCGAGATCGGACGAGATCGGGCGTGTTCAGGGTGGTATGGCCGTAAGCAACAGAAGTAGGGCCCGTCGGTCTTTTATAGCTGACAGCGGCCCCGCGCCGCGCACAAGGAAGGGAGAATTACAATGCCCTGCTGTGGTGTTTATTCTAGTTGGGCTAGACTGCTAAAGGCTAGAAGTGGCATTTGTCAGCAGTACCCAAGTTAGTGCTGCACACGATCTAGTAATATTGTATCATGGCCAAAAATGGCAGTTTCTCATTTAGTGTGGCAAAGGAAAAAGCTTACAGCACCTGGTATTCCCAGGCGGTCTCCCATCCAAGTACTAACCAGGCCCGACCCTGCTTAGCTTCCGAGATCGGACGAGATCGGGCGTGTTCAGGGTGGTATGGCCGTAAGCAACAGAAGTAGGGCCCGTCGGTCTTTTATAGCTGACAGCGGCCCCGCGCCGCGCACGGAAGGGAGAATTACAATGCCCTGCTGTGGTGTTTATTCTAGTTGGGCTAGCCTGCTAAAGGTTAGAAGTGGCATTTGTCAGCAGTACCCAAGTTAGTGCTGCACCTATTAACATTGTAAAAAAATAAAAAAATAAAAAACACACTTTTGTATTGAAATGCATTGATTGATTGATTTATTTAATAATGTAACTTATGTGGATATATGTAATTCTGCATGAATTGTAAACCTAAAAAGCAAAGGAAAAAGCTTACAGCACCTGGTATTCCCAGGCGGTCTCCCATCCAAGTACTAACCAGGCCCGACCCTGCTTAGCTTCCGAGATCGGACGAGATCGGGCGTGTTCAGGGTGGTATGGCCGTAAGCAACAGAAGTAGGGCCCGTCGGTCTTTTATAGCTGACAGCGGCCCCGCGCCGCGCACAAGGAAGGGAGAATTACAATGCCCTGCTGTGGTGTTTATTCTAGTTGGGCTAGACTGCTAAAGGCTAGAAGTGGCATTTGTCAGCAGTACCCAAGTTAGTGCTGCACCTATTAACATTGTAAAAAAATAAAAAAATAAAAAACACACTTTTGTATTGAAATGCATTGATTGATTGATTTATTTAATAATGTAACTTATGTGGATATATGTAATTCTGCATGAATTGTAAACCTAAAAAGCAAAGGAAAAAGCTTACAGCACCTGGTATTCCCAGGCGGTCTCCCATCCAAGTACTAACCAGGCCCGACCCTGCTTAGCTTCCGAGATCGGGCGTGTTCAGGGTGGTATGGCCGTAAGCAACAGAAGTAGGGCCCGTCGGTCTTTTATAGCTGACAGCGGCCCCGCGCCGCGCACAAGGAAGGGAGAATTACAATGCCCTGCTGTGGTGTTTATTCTAGTTGGGCTAGACTGCTAAAGGCTAGAAGTGGCATTTGTCAGCAGTACCCAAGTTAGTGCTGCACACGATCTAGTAATATTGTATCATGGCCAAAAATGGCAGTTTCTCATTTAGTGTGGCAAAGGAAAAAGCTTACAGCACCTGGTATTCCCAGGCGGTCTCCCATCCAAGTACTAACCAGGCCCGACCCTGCTTAGCTTCCGAGATCGGACGAGATCGGGCGTGTTCAGGGTGGTATGGCCGTAAGCAACAGAAGTAGGGCCCGTCGGTCTTTTATAGCTGACAGCGGCCCCGCGCCGCGCACAAGGAAGGGAGAATTACAATGCCCTGCTGTGGTGTTTATTCTAGTTGGGCTAGCCTGCTAAAGGTTAGAAGTGGCATTGTCAGCAGTACCCAAGTTAGTGCTGCACCTATTAACATTGTAAAAAAATAAAAAAATAAAAAACACACTTTTGTATTGAAATGCATTGATTGATTGATTCATTTAATAATGTAACTTATGTGGATATATGTAATTCTGCATGAATTGTAAACCTAAAAAGCAAAGGAAAAAGCTTACAGCACCTGGTATTCCCAGGCGGTCTCCCATCCAAGTACTAACCAGGCCCGACCCTGCTTAGCTTCCGAGATCGGACGAGATCGGGCGTGTTCAGGGTGGTATGGCCGTAAGCAACAGAAGTAGGGCCCGTCGGTCTTTTATAGCTGACAGCGGCCCCGCGCCGCGCACACAAGGAAGGGAGAATTACAATGCCCTGCTGTGGTGTTTATTCTAGTTGGGCTAGACTGCTAAAGGTTAGAAGTGGCATTTGTCAGCAGTACCCAAGTTAGTGCTGCACCTATTAACATTGTAAAAAAATAAAAAAATAAAAAACACACTTTTGTATTGAAATGCATTGATTGATTGATTCATTTAATAATGTAACTTATGTGGATATATGTAATTCTGCATGAATTGTAAACCTAAAAAGCAAAGGAAAAAGCTTACAGCACCTGGTATTCCCAGGCGGTCTCCCATCCAAGTACTAACCAGGCCAGACCCTGCTTAGCTTCCGAGATCGGACGAGATCGGGCGTGTTCAGGGTGGTATGGCCGTAAGCAACAGAAGTAGGGCCCGTCGGTCTTTTATAGCTGACAGCGGCCCCGCGCCGCGCACAAGGAAGGGAGAATTACAATGCCCTGCTGTGGTGTTTATTCTAGTTGGGCTAGACTGCTAAAGGCTAGAAGTGGCATTTGTCAGCAGTACCCAAGTTAGTGCTGCACCTATTAACATTGTAAAAAAATAAAAAAATAAAAAACACACTTTTGTATTGAAATGCATTGATTGATTGATTTATTTAATAATGTAACTTATGTGGATATATGTAATTCTGCATGAATTGTAAACCTAAAAAGCAAAGGAAAAAGCTTACAGCACCTGGTATTCCCAGGCGGTCTCCCATCCAAGTACTAACCAGGCCCGACCCTGCTTAGCTTCCGAGATCGGACGAGATCGGGCGTGTTCAGGGTGGTATGGCCGTAAGCAACAGAAGTAGGGCCCGTCGGTCTTTTATAGCTGACAGCGGCCCCGCGCCGCGCACAAGGAAGGGAGAATTACAATGCCCTGCTGTGGTGTTTATTCTAGTTGGGCTAGACTGCTAAAGGCTAGAAGTGGCATTTGTCAGCAGTACCCAAGTTAGTGCTGCACACGATCTAGTAATATTGTATCATGGCCAAAAATGGCAGTTTCTCATTTAGTGTGGCAAAGGAAAAAGCTTACAGCACCTGGTATTCCCAGGCGGTCTCCCATCCAAGTACTAACCAGGCCCGACCCTGCTTAGCTTCCGAGATCGGACGAGATCGGGCGTGTTCAGGGTGGTATGGCCGTAAGCAACAGAAGTAGGGCCCGTCGGTCTTTTATAGCTGACAGCGGCCCCGCGCCGCGCACGGAAGGGAGAATTACAATGCCCTGCTGTGGTGTTTATTCTAGTTGGGCTAGCCTGCTAAAGGTTAGAAGTGGCATTTGTCAGCAGTACCCAAGTTAGTGCTGCACCTATTAACATTGTAAAAAAATAAAAAAATAAAAAACACACTTTTGTATTGAAATGCATTGATTGATTGATTTATTTAATAATGTAACTTATGTGGATATATGTAATTCTGCATGAATTGTAAACCTAAAAAGCAAAGGAAAAAGCTTACAGCACCTGGTATTCCCAGGCGGTCTCCCATCCAAGTACTAACCAGGCCCGACCCTGCTTAGCTTCCGAGATCGGACGAGATCGGGCGTGTTCAGGGTGGTATGGCCGTAAGCAACAGAAGTAGGGCCCGTCGGTCTTTTATAGCTGACAGCGGCCCCGCGCCGCGCACAAGGAAGGGAGAATTACAATGCCCTGCTGTGGTGTTTATTCTAGTTGGGCTAGACTGCTAAAGGCTAGAAGTGGCATTTGTCAGCAGTACCCAAGTTAGTGCTGCACCTATTAACATTGTAAAAAAATAAAAAAATAAAAAACACACTTTTGTATTGAAATGCATTGATTGATTGATTTATTTAATAATGTAACTTATGTGGATATATGTAATTCTGCATGAATTGTAAACCTAAAAAGCAAAGGAAAAAGCTTACAGCACCTGGTATTCCCAGGCGGTCTCCCATCCAAGTACTAACCAGGCCCGACCCTGCTTAGCTTCCGAGATCGGGCGTGTTCAGGGTGGTATGGCCGTAAGCAACAGAAGTAGGGCCCGTCGGTCTTTTATAGCTGACAGCGGCCCCGCGCCGCGCACAAGGAAGGGAGAATTACAATGCCCTGCTGTGGTGTTTATTCTAGTTGGGCTAGACTGCTAAAGGCTAGAAGTGGCATTTGTCAGCAGTACCCAAGTTAGTGCTGCACACGATCTAGTAATATTGTATCATGGCCAAAAATGGCAGTTTCTCATTTAGTGTGGCAAAGGAAAAAGCTTACAGCACCTGGTATTCCCAGGCGGTCTCCCATCCAAGTACTAACCAGGCCCGACCCTGCTTAGCTTCCGAGATCGGACGAGATCGGGCGTGTTCAGGGTGGTATGGCCGTAAGCAACAGAAGTAGGGCCCGTCGGTCTTTTATAGCTGACAGCGGCCCCGCGCCGCGCACAAGGAAGGGAGAATTACAATGCCCTGCTGTGGTGTTTATTCTAGTTGGGCTAGCCTGCTAAAGGTTAGAAGTGGCATTGTCAGCAGTACCCAAGTTAGTGCTGCACCTATTAACATTGTAAAAAAATAAAAAAATAAAAAACACACTTTTGTATTGAAATGCATTGATTGATTGATTTATTTAATAATGTAACTTATGTGGATATATGTAATTCTGCATGAATTGTAAACCTAAAAAGCAAAGGAAAAAGCTTACAGCACCTGGTATTCCCAGGCGGTCTCCCATCCAAGTACTAACCAGGCCCGACCCTGCTTAGCTTCCGAGATCGGACGAGATCGGGCGTGTTCAGGGTGGTATGGCCGTAAGCAACAGAAGTAGGGCCCGTCGGTCTTTTATAGCTGACAGCGGCCCCGCGCCGCGCACAAGGAAGGGAGAATTACAATGCCCTGCTGTGGTGTTTATTCTAGTTGGGCTAGCCTGCTAAAGGTTAGAAGTGGCATTTGTCAGCAGTACCCAAGTTAGTGCTGCACACGATCTAGTAATATTGTATCATGGCCAAAAATGGCAGTTTCTCATTTAGTGTGGCAAAGGAAAAAGCTTACAGCACCTGGTATTCCCAGGCGGTCTCCCATCCAAGTACTAACCAGGCCCGACCCTGCTTAGCTTCCGAGATCGGACGAGATCGGGCGTGTTCAGGGTGGTATGGCCGTAAGCAACAGAAGTAGGGCCCGTCGGTCTTTTATAGCTGACAGCGGCCCCGCGCCGCGCACACAAGGAAGGGAGAATTACAATGCCCTGCTGTGGTGTTTATTCTAGTTGGGCTAGCCTGCTAAAGGTTAGAAGTGGCATTTGTCAGCAGTACCCAAGTTAGTGCTGCACCTATTAACATTGTAAAAAAATAAAAAAATAAAAAACACACTTTTGTATTGAAATGCATTGATTGATTGATTTATTTAATAATGTAACTTATGTGGATATATGTAATTCTGCATGAATTGTAAACCTAAAAAGCAAAGGAAAAAGCTTACAGCACCTGGTATTCCCAGGCGGTCTCCCATCCAAGTACTAACCAGGCCCGACCCTGCTTAGCTTCCGAGATCGGACGAGATCGGGCGTGTTCAGGGTGGTATGGCCGTAAGCAACAGAAGTAGGGCCCGTCGGTCTTTTATAGCTGACAGCGGCCCCGCGCCGCGCACAAGGAAGGGAGAAATACAATGCCCTGCTGTGGTGTTTATTCTAGTTGGGCTAGCCTGCTAAAGGTTAGAAGTGGCATTTGTCAGCAGTACCCAAGTTAGTGCTGCACACGATCTAGTAATATTGTATCATGGCCAAAAATGGCAGTTTCTCATTTAGTGTGGCAAAGGAAAAAGCTTACGGCACCTGGTATTCCCAGGCGGTCTCCCATCCAAGTACTAACCAGGCCCGACCCTGCTTAGCTTCCGAGATCGGACGAGATCGGGCGTGTTCAGGGTGGTATGGCCGTAAGCAACAGAAGTAGGGCCCGTCGGTCTTTTATAGCTGACAGCGGCCCCGCGTCGCGCACACAAGGAAGGGAGAATTACAATGCCCTGCTGTGGTGTTTATTCTAGTTGGGCTAGCCTGCTAAAGGTTAGAAGTGGCATTTGTCAGCAGTACCCAAGTTAGTGCTGCACCTATTAACATTGTAAAAAAATAAAAAAATAAAAAACACACTTTTGTATTGAAATGCATTGATTGATTGATTTATTTAATAATGTAACTTATGTGGATATATGTAATTCTGCATGAATTGTAAACCTAAAAAGCAAAGGAAAAAGCTTACAGCACCTGGTATTCCCAGGCGGTCTCCCATCCAAGTACTAACCAGGCCCGACCCTGCTTAGCTTCCGAGATCGGACGAGATCGGGCGTGTTCAGGGTGGTATGGCCGTAAGCAACAGAAGTAGGGCCCGTCGGTCTTTTATAGCTGACAGCGGCCCCGCGCCGCGCACAAGGAAGGGAGAATTACAATGCCCTGCTGTGGTGTTTATTCTAGTTGGGCTAGACTGCTAAAGGCTAGAAGTGGCATTTGTCAGCAGTACCCAAGTTAGTGCTGCACCTATTAACATTGTAAAAAAATAAAAAAATAAAAAACACACTTTTGTATTGAAATGCATTGATTGATTGATTTATTTAATAATGTAACTTATGTGGATATATGTAATTCTGCATGAATTGTAAACCTAAAAAGCAAAGGAAAAAGCTTACAGCACCTGGTATTCCCAGGCGGTCTCCCATCCAAGTACTAACCAGGCCCGACCCTGCTTAGCTTCCGAGATCGGACGAGATCGGGCGTGTTCAGGGTGGTATGGCCGTAAGCAACAGAAGTAGGGCCCGTCGGTCTTTTATAGCTGACAGCGGCCCCGCGCCGCGCACAAGGAAGGGAGAATTACAATGCCCTGCTGTGGTGTTTATTCTAGTTGGGCTAGACTGCTAAAGGCTAGAAGTGGCATTTGTCAGCAGTACCCAAGTTAGTGCTGCACACGATCTAGTAATATTGTATCATGGCCAAAAATGGCAGTTTCTCATTTAGTGTGGCAAAAGAAAAAGCTTACAGCACCTGGTATTCCCAGGCGGTCTCCCATCCAAGTACTAACCAGGCCCGACCCTGCTTAGCTTCCGAGATCGGACGAGATCGGGCGTGTTCAGGGTGGTATGGCCGTAAGCAACAGAAGTAGGGCCCGTCGGTCTTTTATAGCTGACAGCGGCCCCGCGCCGCGCACACAAGGAAGGGAGAATTACAATGCCCTGCTGTGGTGTTTATTCTAGTTGGGCTAGCCTGCTAAAGGTTAGAAGTGGCATTTGTCAGCAGTACCCAAGTTAGTGCTGCACCTATTAACATTGTAAAAAAATAAAAAAATAAAAAACACACTTTTGTATTGAAATGCATTGATTGATTGATTTATTTAATAATGTAACTTATGTGGATATATGTAATTCTGCATGAATTGTAAACCTAAAAAGCAAAGGAAAAAGCTTACAGCACCTGGTATTCCCAGGCGGTCTCCCATCCAAGTACTAACCAGGCCCGACCCTGCTTAGCTTCCGAGATCGGACGAGATCGGGCGTGTTCAGGGTGGTATGGCCGTAAGCAACAGAAGTAGGGCCCGTCGGTCTTTTATAGCTGACAGCGGCCCCGCGCCGCGCACGGAAGGGAGAATTACAATGCCCTGCTGTGGTGTTTATTCTAGTTGGGCTAGCCTGCTAAAGGTTAGAAGTGGCATTTGTCAGCAGTACCCAAGTTAGTGCTGCACACGATCTAGTAATATTGTATCATGGCCAAAAATGGCAGTTTCTCATTTAGTGTGGCAAAGGAAAAAGCTTACAGCACCTGGTATTCCCAGGCGGTCTCCCATCCAAGTACTAACCAGGCCCGACCCTGCTTAGCTTCCGAGATCGGACGAGATCGGGCGTGTTCAGGGTGGTATGGCCGTAAGCAACAGAAGTAGGGCCCGTCGGTCTTTTATAGCTGACAGCGGCCCCGCGCCGCGCACACAAGGAAGGGAGAATTACAATGCCCTGCTGTGGTGTTTATTCTAGTTGGGCTAGCCTGCTAAAGGTTAGAAGTGGCATTTGTCAGCAGTACCCAAGTTAGTGCTGCACCTATTAACATTGTAAAAAAATAAAAAAATAAAAAACACACTTTTGTATTGAAATGCATTGATTGATTGATTTATTTAATAATGTAACTTATGTGGATATATGTAATTCTGCATGAATTGTAAACCTAAAAAGCAAAAGAAAAAGCTTACAGCACCTGGTATTCCCAGGCGGTCTCCCATCCAAGTACTAACCAGGCCCGACCCTGCTTAGCTTCCGAGATCGGACGAGATCGGGCGTGTTCAGGGTGGTATGGCCGTAAGCAACAGAAGTAGGGCCCGTCGGTCTTTTATAGCTGACAGCGGCCCCGCGCCGCGCACAAGGAAGGGAGAAATACAATGCCCTGCTGTGGTGTTTATTCTAGTTGGGCTAGCCTGCTAAAGGTTAGAAGTGGCATTTGTCAGCAGTACCCAAGTTAGTGCTGCACACGATCTAGTAATATTGTATCATGGCCAAAAATGGCAGTTTCTCATTTAGTGTGGCAAAGGAAAAAGCTTACAGCACCTGGTATTCCCAGGCGGTCTCCCATCCAAGTACTAACCAGGCCCGACCCTGCTTAGCTTCCGAGATCGGACGAGATCGGGCGTGTTCAGGGTGGTATGGCCGTAAGCAACAGAAGTAGGGCCCGTCGGTCTTTTATAGCTGACAGCGGCCCCGCGCCGCGCACACAAGGAAGGGAGAATTACAATGCCCTGCTGTGGTGTTTATTCTAGTTGGGCTAGCCTGCTAAAGGTTAGAAGTGGCATTTGTCAGCAGTACCCAAGTTAGTGCTGCACCTATTAACATTGTAAAAAAATAAAAAAATAAAAAACACACTTTTGTATTGAAATGCATTGATTGATTGATTTATTTAATAATGTAACTTATGTGGATATATGTAATTCTGCATGAATTGTAAACCTAAAAAGCAAAGGAAAAAGCTTACAGCACCTGGTATTCCCAGGCGGTCTCCCATCCAAGTACTAACCAGGCCCGACCCTGCTTAGCTTCCGAGATCGGACGAGATCGGGCGTGTTCAGGGTGGTATGGCCGTAAGCAACAGAAGTAGGGCCCGTCGGTCTTTTATAGCTGACAGCGGCCCCGCGCCGCGCACAAGGAAGGGAGAAATACAATGCCCTGCTGTGGTGTTTATTCTAGTTGGGCTAGCCTGCTAAAGGTTAGAAGTGGCATTTGTCAGCAGTACCCAAGTTAGTGCTGCACACGATCTAGTAATATTGTATCATGGCCAAAAATGGCAGTTTCTCATTTAGTGTGGCAAAGGAAAAAGCTTACAGCACCTGGTATTCCCAGGCGGTCTCCCATCCAAGTACTAACCAGGCCCGACCCTGCTTAGCTTCCGAGATCGGACGAGATCGGGCGTGTTCAGGGTGGTATGGCCGTAAGCAACAGAAGTAGGGCCCGTCGGTCTTTTATAGCTGACAGCGGCCCCGCGTCGCGCACAAGGAAGGGAGAATTACAATGCCCTGCTGTGGTGTTTATTCTAGTTGGGCTAGCCTGCTAAAGGTTAGAAGTGGCATTTGTCAGCAGTACCCAAGTTAGTGCTGCACCTATTAACATTGTAAAAAAAAAATAAAAAAAAAAACACACTTTTGTATTGAAATGCATTGATTGATTGATTTATTTATTTAATAATGTAACTTATGTGGATATATGTAATTCTGCATGAATTGTAAACCTAAAAAGCAAAGGAAAAAGCTTACAGCACCTGGTATTCCCAGGCGGTCTCCCATCCAAGTACTAACCAGGCCCGACCCTGCTTAGCTTCCGAGATCGGACGAGATCGGGCGTGTTCAGGGTGGTATGGCCGTAAGCAACAGAAGTAGGGCCCGTCGGTCTTTTATAGCTGACAGCGGCCCCGCGCCGCGCACAAGGAAGGGAGAATTACAATGCCCTGCTGTGGTGTTTATTCTAGTTGGGCTAGCCTGCTAAAGGTTAGAAGTGGCATTTGTCAGCAGTACCCAAGTTAGTGCTGCACCTATTAACATTGTAAAAAAATAAAAAAATAAAAAACACACTTTTGTATTGAAATGCATTGATTGATTGATTTTTTTAATAATGTAACTTATGTGGATATATGTAATTCTGCATGAATTGTAAACCTAAAAAGCAAAGGAAAAAGCTTACAGCACCTGGTATTCCCAGGCGGTCTCCCATCCAAGTACTAACCAGGCCCGACCCTGCTTAGCTTCCGAGATCGGACGAGATCGGGCGTGTTCAGGGTGGTATGGCCGTAAGCAACAGAAGTAGGGCCCGTCGGTCTTTTATAGCTGACAGCGGCCCCGCGCCGCGCACGGAAGGGAGAATTACAATGCCCTGCTGTGGTGTTTATTCTAGTTGGGCTAGCCTGCTAAAGGTTAGAAGTGGCATTTGTCAGCAGTACCCAAGTTAGTGCTGCACACGATCTAGTAATATTGTATCATGGCCAAAAATGGCAGTTTCTCATTTAGTGTGGCAAAGGAAAAAGCTTACAGCACCTGGTATTCCCAGGCGGTCTCCCATCCAAGTACTAACCAGGCCCGACCCTGCTTAGCTTCCGAGATCGGACGAGATCGGGCGTGTTCAGGGTGGTATGGCCGTAAGCAACAGAAGTAGGGCCCGTCGGTCTTTTATAGCTGACAGCGGCCCCGCGCCGCGCACACAAGGAAGGGAGAATTACAATGCCCTGCTGTGGTGTTTATTCTAGTTGGGCTAGACTGCTAAAGGTTAGAAGTGGCATTTGTCAGCAGTACCCAAGTTAGTGCTGCACCTATTAACATTGTAAAAAAATAAAAAAATAAAAAACACACTTTTGTATTGAAATGCATTGATTGATTGATTCATTTAATAATGTAACTTATGTGGATATATGTAATTCTGCATGAATTGTAAACCTAAAAAGCAAAGGAAAAAGCTTACAGCACCTGGTATTCCCAGGCGGTCTCCCATCCAAGTACTAACCAGGCCCGACCCTGCTTAGCTTCCGAGATCGGACGAGATCGGGCGTGTTCAGGGTGGTATGGCCGTAAGCAACAGAAGTAGGGCCCGTCGGTCTTTTATAGCTGACAGCGGCCCCGCGCCGCGCACACAAGGAAGGGAGAATTACAATGCCCTGCTGTGGTGTTTATTCTAGTTGGGCTAGACTGCTAAAGGTTAGAAGTGGCATTTGTCAGCAGTACCCAAGTTAGTGCTGCACCTATTAACATTGTAAAAAAATAAAAAAATAAAAAACACACTTTTGTATTGAAATGCATTGATTGATTGATTCATTTAATAATGTAACTTATGTGGATATATGTAATTCTGCATGAATTGTAAACCTAAAAAGCAAAGGAAAAAGCTTACAGCACCTGGTATTCCCAGGCGGTCTCCCATCCAAGTACTAACCAGGCCAGACCCTGCTTAGCTTCCGAGATCGGACGAGATCGGGCGTGTTCAGGGTGGTATGGCCGTAAGCAACAGAAGTAGGGCCCGTCGGTCTTTTATAGCTGACAGCGGCCCCGCGCCGCGCACAAGGAAGGGAGAATTACAATGCCCTGCTGTGGTGTTTATTCTAGTTGGGCTAGACTGCTAAAGGCTAGAAGTGGCATTTGTCAGCAGTACCCAAGTTAGTGCTGCACCTATTAACATTGTAAAAAAATAAAAAAATAAAAAACACACTTTTGTATTGAAATGCATTGATTGATTGATTTATTTAATAATGTAACTTATGTGGATATATGTAATTCTGCATGAATTGTAAACCTAAAAAGCAAAGGAAAAAGCTTACAGCACCTGGTATTCCCAGGCGGTCTCCCATCCAAGTACTAACCAGGCCCGACCCTGCTTAGCTTCCGAGATCGGACGAGATCGGGCGTGTTCAGGGTGGTATGGCCGTAAGCAACAGAAGTAGGGCCCGTCGGTCTTTTATAGCTGACAGCGGCCCCGCGCCGCGCACAAGGAAGGGAGAATTACAATGCCCTGCTGTGGTGTTTATTCTAGTTGGGCTAGACTGCTAAAGGCTAGAAGTGGCATTTGTCAGCAGTACCCAAGTTAGTGCTGCACACGATCTAGTAATATTGTATCATGGCCAAAAATGGCAGTTTCTCATTTAGTGTGGCAAAGGAAAAAGCTTACAGCACCTGGTATTCCCAGGCGGTCTCCCATCCAAGTACTAACCAGGCCCGACCCTGCTTAGCTTCCGAGATCGGACGAGATCGGGCGTGTTCAGGGTGGTATGGCCGTAAGCAACAGAAGTAGGGCCCGTCGGTCTTTTATAGCTGACAGCGGCCCCGCGCCGCGCACGGAAGGGAGAATTACAATGCCCTGCTGTGGTGTTTATTCTAGTTGGGCTAGCCTGCTAAAGGTTAGAAGTGGCATTTGTCAGCAGTACCCAAGTTAGTGCTGCACCTATTAACATTGTAAAAAAATAAAAAAATAAAAAACACACTTTTGTATTGAAATGCATTGATTGATTGATTTATTTAATAATGTAACTTATGTGGATATATGTAATTCTGCATGAATTGTAAACCTAAAAAGCAAAGGAAAAAGCTTACAGCACCTGGTATTCCCAGGCGGTCTCCCATCCAAGTACTAACCAGGCCCGACCCTGCTTAGCTTCCGAGATCGGACGAGATCGGGCGTGTTCAGGGTGGTATGGCCGTAAGCAACAGAAGTAGGGCCCGTCGGTCTTTTATAGCTGACAGCGGCCCCGCGCCGCGCACAAGGAAGGGAGAATTACAATGCCCTGCTGTGGTGTTTATTCTAGTTGGGCTAGACTGCTAAAGGCTAGAAGTGGCATTTGTCAGCAGTACCCAAGTTAGTGCTGCACCTATTAACATTGTAAAAAAATAAAAAAATAAAAAACACACTTTTGTATTGAAATGCATTGATTGATTGATTTATTTAATAATGTAACTTATGTGGATATATGTAATTCTGCATGAATTGTAAACCTAAAAAGCAAAGGAAAAAGCTTACAGCACCTGGTATTCCCAGGCGGTCTCCCATCCAAGTACTAACCAGGCCCGACCCTGCTTAGCTTCCGAGATCGGGCGTGTTCAGGGTGGTATGGCCGTAAGCAACAGAAGTAGGGCCCGTCGGTCTTTTATAGCTGACAGCGGCCCCGCGCCGCGCACAAGGAAGGGAGAATTACAATGCCCTGCTGTGGTGTTTATTCTAGTTGGGCTAGACTGCTAAAGGCTAGAAGTGGCATTTGTCAGCAGTACCCAAGTTAGTGCTGCACACGATCTAGTAATATTGTATCATGGCCAAAAATGGCAGTTTCTCATTTAGTGTGGCAAAGGAAAAAGCTTACAGCACCTGGTATTCCCAGGCGGTCTCCCATCCAAGTACTAACCAGGCCCGACCCTGCTTAGCTTCCGAGATCGGACGAGATCGGGCGTGTTCAGGGTGGTATGGCCGTAAGCAACAGAAGTAGGGCCCGTCGGTCTTTTATAGCTGACAGCGGCCCCGCGCCGCGCACAAGGAAGGGAGAATTACAATGCCCTGCTGTGGTGTTTATTCTAGTTGGGCTAGCCTGCTAAAGGTTAGAAGTGGCATTGTCAGCAGTACCCAAGTTAGTGCTGCACCTATTAACATTGTAAAAAAATAAAAAAATAAAAAACACACTTTTGTATTGAAATGCATTGATTGATTGATTTATTTAATAATGTAACTTATGTGGATATATGTAATTCTGCATGAATTGTAAACCTAAAAAGCAAAGGAAAAAGCTTACAGCACCTGGTATTCCCAGGCGGTCTCCCATCCAAGTACTAACCAGGCCCGACCCTGCTTAGCTTCCGAGATCGGACGAGATCGGGCGTGTTCAGGGTGGTATGGCCGTAAGCAACAGAAGTAGGGCCCGTCGGTCTTTTATAGCTGACAGCGGCCCCGCGCCGCGCACAAGGAAGGGAGAATTACAATGCCCTGCTGTGGTGTTTATTCTAGTTGGGCTAGCCTGCTAAAGGTTAGAAGTGGCATTTGTCAGCAGTACCCAAGTTAGTGCTGCACACGATCTAGTAATATTGTATCATGGCCAAAAATGGCAGTTTCTCATTTAGTGTGGCAAAGGAAAAAGCTTACAGCACCTGGTATTCCCAGGCGGTCTCCCATCCAAGTACTAACCAGGCCCGACCCTGCTTAGCTTCCGAGATCGGACGAGATCGGGCGTGTTCAGGGTGGTATGGCCGTAAGCAACAGAAGTAGGGCCCGTCGGTCTTTTATAGCTGACAGCGGCCCCGCGCCGCGCACACAAGGAAGGGAGAATTACAATGCCCTGCTGTGGTGTTTATTCTAGTTGGGCTAGCCTGCTAAAGGTTAGAAGTGGCATTTGTCAGCAGTACCCAAGTTAGTGCTGCACCTATTAACATTGTAAAAAAATAAAAAAATAAAAAACACACTTTTGTATTGAAATGCATTGATTGATTGATTTATTTAATAATGTAACTTATGTGGATATATGTAATTCTGCATGAATTGTAAACCTAAAAAGCAAAGGAAAAAGCTTACAGCACCTGGTATTCCCAGGCGGTCTCCCATCCAAGTACTAACCAGGCCCGACCCTGCTTAGCTTCCGAGATCGGACGAGATCGGGCGTGTTCAGGGTGGTATGGCCGTAAGCAACAGAAGTAGGGCCCGTCGGTCTTTTATAGCTGACAGCGGCCCCGCGCCGCGCACAAGGAAGGGAGAAATACAATGCCCTGCTGTGGTGTTTATTCTAGTTGGGCTAGCCTGCTAAAGGTTAGAAGTGGCATTTGTCAGCAGTACCCAAGTTAGTGCTGCACACGATCTAGTAATATTGTATCATGGCCAAAAATGGCAGTTTCTCATTTAGTGTGGCAAAGGAAAAAGCTTACGGCACCTGGTATTCCCAGGCGGTCTCCCATCCAAGTACTAACCAGGCCCGACCCTGCTTAGCTTCCGAGATCGGACGAGATCGGGCGTGTTCAGGGTGGTATGGCCGTAAGCAACAGAAGTAGGGCCCGTCGGTCTTTTATAGCTGACAGCGGCCCCGCGTCGCGCACACAAGGAAGGGAGAATTACAATGCCCTGCTGTGGTGTTTATTCTAGTTGGGCTAGCCTGCTAAAGGTTAGAAGTGGCATTTGTCAGCAGTACCCAAGTTAGTGCTGCACCTATTAACATTGTAAAAAAATAAAAAAATAAAAAACACACTTTTGTATTGAAATGCATTGATTGATTGATTTATTTAATAATGTAACTTATGTGGATATATGTAATTCTGCATGAATTGTAAACCTAAAAAGCAAAGGAAAAAGCTTACAGCACCTGGTATTCCCAGGCGGTCTCCCATCCAAGTACTAACCAGGCCCGACCCTGCTTAGCTTCCGAGATCGGACGAGATCGGGCGTGTTCAGGGTGGTATGGCCGTAAGCAACAGAAGTAGGGCCCGTCGGTCTTTTATAGCTGACAGCGGCCCCGCGCCGCGCACAAGGAAGGGAGAATTACAATGCCCTGCTGTGGTGTTTATTCTAGTTGGGCTAGACTGCTAAAGGCTAGAAGTGGCATTTGTCAGCAGTACCCAAGTTAGTGCTGCACCTATTAACATTGTAAAAAAATAAAAAAATAAAAAACACACTTTTGTATTGAAATGCATTGATTGATTGATTTATTTAATAATGTAACTTATGTGGATATATGTAATTCTGCATGAATTGTAAACCTAAAAAGCAAAGGAAAAAGCTTACAGCACCTGGTATTCCCAGGCGGTCTCCCATCCAAGTACTAACCAGGCCCGACCCTGCTTAGCTTCCGAGATCGGACGAGATCGGGCGTGTTCAGGGTGGTATGGCCGTAAGCAACAGAAGTAGGGCCCGTCGGTCTTTTATAGCTGACAGCGGCCCCGCGCCGCGCACAAGGAAGGGAGAATTACAATGCCCTGCTGTGGTGTTTATTCTAGTTGGGCTAGACTGCTAAAGGCTAGAAGTGGCATTTGTCAGCAGTACCCAAGTTAGTGCTGCACACGATCTAGTAATATTGTATCATGGCCAAAAATGGCAGTTTCTCATTTAGTGTGGCAAAAGAAAAAGCTTACAGCACCTGGTATTCCCAGGCGGTCTCCCATCCAAGTACTAACCAGGCCCGACCCTGCTTAGCTTCCGAGATCGGACGAGATCGGGCGTGTTCAGGGTGGTATGGCCGTAAGCAACAGAAGTAGGGCCCGTCGGTCTTTTATAGCTGACAGCGGCCCCGCGCCGCGCACACAAGGAAGGGAGAATTACAATGCCCTGCTGTGGTGTTTATTCTAGTTGGGCTAGCCTGCTAAAGGTTAGAAGTGGCATTTGTCAGCAGTACCCAAGTTAGTGCTGCACCTATTAACATTGTAAAAAAATAAAAAAATAAAAAACACACTTTTGTATTGAAATGCATTGATTGATTGATTTATTTAATAATGTAACTTATGTGGATATATGTAATTCTGCATGAATTGTAAACCTAAAAAGCAAAGGAAAAAGCTTACAGCACCTGGTATTCCCAGGCGGTCTCCCATCCAAGTACTAACCAGGCCCGACCCTGCTTAGCTTCCGAGATCGGACGAGATCGGGCGTGTTCAGGGTGGTATGGCCGTAAGCAACAGAAGTAGGGCCCGTCGGTCTTTTATAGCTGACAGCGGCCCCGCGCCGCGCACGGAAGGGAGAATTACAATGCCCTGCTGTGGTGTTTATTCTAGTTGGGCTAGCCTGCTAAAGGTTAGAAGTGGCATTTGTCAGCAGTACCCAAGTTAGTGCTGCACACGATCTAGTAATATTGTATCATGGCCAAAAATGGCAGTTTCTCATTTAGTGTGGCAAAGGAAAAAGCTTACAGCACCTGGTATTCCCAGGCGGTCTCCCATCCAAGTACTAACCAGGCCCGACCCTGCTTAGCTTCCGAGATCGGACGAGATCGGGCGTGTTCAGGGTGGTATGGCCGTAAGCAACAGAAGTAGGGCCCGTCGGTCTTTTATAGCTGACAGCGGCCCCGCGCCGCGCACACAAGGAAGGGAGAATTACAATGCCCTGCTGTGGTGTTTATTCTAGTTGGGCTAGCCTGCTAAAGGTTAGAAGTGGCATTTGTCAGCAGTACCCAAGTTAGTGCTGCACCTATTAACATTGTAAAAAAATAAAAAAATAAAAAACACACTTTTGTATTGAAATGCATTGATTGATTGATTTATTTAATAATGTAACTTATGTGGATATATGTAATTCTGCATGAATTGTAAACCTAAAAAGCAAAGGAAAAAGCTTACAGCACCTGGTATTCCCAGGCGGTCTCCCATCCAAGTACTAACCAGGCCCGACCCTGCTTAGCTTCCGAGATCGGACGAGATCGGGCGTGTTCAGGGTGGTATGGCCGTAAGCAACAGAAGTAGGGCCCGTCGGTCTTTTATAGCTGACAGCGGCCCCGCGCCGCGCACAAGGAAGGGAGAAATACAATGCCCTGCTGTGGTGTTTATTCTAGTTGGGCTAGCCTGCTAAAGGTTAGAAGTGGCATTTGTCAGCAGTACCCAAGTTAGTGCTGCACACGATCTAGTAATATTGTATCATGGCCAAAAATGGCAGTTTCTCATTTAGTGTGGCAAAGGAAAAAGCGTACAGCACCTGGTATTCCCAGGCGGTCTCCCATCCAAGTACTAACCAGGCCCGACCCTGCTTAGCTTCCGAGATCGGACGAGATCGGGCGTGTTCAGGGTGGTATGGCCGTAAGCAACAGAAGTAGGGCCCGTCGGTCTTTTATAGCTGACAGCGGCCCCGCGCCGCGCACACAAGGAAGGGAGAATTACAATGCCCTGCTGTGGTGTTTATTCTAGTTGGGCTAGCCTGCTAAAGGTTAGAAGTGGCATTTGTCAGCAGTACCCAAGTTAGTGCTGCACCTATTAACATTGTAAAAAAATAAAAAAATAAAAAACACACTTTTGTATTGAAATGCATTGATTGATTGATTTATTTAATAATGTAACTTATGTGGATATATGTAATTCTGCATGAATTGTAAACCTAAAAAGCAAAGGAAAAAGCTTACAGCACCTGGTATTCCCAGGCGGTCTCCCATCCAAGTACTAACCAGGCCCGACCCTGCTTAGCTTCCGAGATCGGACGAGATCGGGCGTGTTCAGGGTGGTATGGCCGTAAGCAACAGAAGTAGGGCCCGTCGGTCTTTTATAGCTGACAGCGGCCCCGCGCCGCGCACAAGGAAGGGAGAAATACAATGCCCTGCTGTGGTGTTTATTCTAGTTGGGCTAGCCTGCTAAAGGTTAGAAGTGGCATTTGTCAGCAGTACCCAAGTTAGTGCTGCACACGATCTAGTAATATTGTATCATGGCCAAAAATGGCAGTTTCTCATTTAGTGTGGCAAAGGAAAAAGCTTACAGCACCTGGTATTCCCAGGCGGTCTCCCATCCAAGTACTAACCAGGCCCGACCCTGCTTAGCTTCCGAGATCGGACGAGATCGGGCGTGTTCAGGGTGGTATGGCCGTAAGCAACAGAAGTAGGGCCCGTCGGTCTTTTATAGCTGACAGCGGCCCCGCGTCGCGCACAAGGAAGGGAGAATTACAATGCCCTGCTGTGGTGTTTATTCTAGTTGGGCTAGCCTGCTAAAGGTTAGAAGTGGCATTTGTCAGCAGTACCCAAGTTAGTGCTGCACCTATTAACATTGTAAAAAATAAATAAAAAAAAAAACACACTTTTGTATTGAAATGCATTGATTGATTGATTTATTTATTTAATAATGTAACTTATGTGGATATATGTAATTCTGCATGAATTGTAAACCTAAAAAGCAAAGGAAAAAGCTTACAGCACCTGGTATTCCCAGGCGGTCTCCCATCCAAGTACTAACCAGGCCCGACCCTGCTTAGCTTCCGAGATCGGACGAGATCGGGCGTGTTCAGGGTGGTATGGCCGTAAGCAACAGAAGTAGGGCCCGTCGGTCTTTTATAGCTGACAGCGGCCCCGCGCCGCGCACAAGGAAGGGAGAATTACAATGCCCTGCTGTGGTGTTTATTCTAGTTGGGCTAGCCTGCTAAAGGTTAGAAGTGGCATTTGTCAGCAGTACCCAAGTTAGTGCTGCACCTATTAACATTGTAAAAAAATAAAAAAATAAAAAACACACTTTTGTATTGAAATGCATTGATTGATTGATTTTTTTAATAATGTAACTTATGTGGATATATGTAATTCTGCATGAATTGTAAACCTAAAAAGCAAAGGAAAAAGCTTACAGCACCTGGTATTCCCAGGCGGTCTCCCATCCAAGTACTAACCAGGCCCGACCCTGCTTAGCTTCCGAGATCGGACGAGATCGGGCGTGTTCAGGGTGGTATGGCCGTAAGCAACAGAAGTAGGGCCCGTCGGTCTTTTATAGCTGACAGCGGCCCCGCGCCGCGCACGGAAGGGAGAATTACAATGCCCTGCTGTGGTGTTTATTCTAGTTGGGCTAGCCTGCTAAAGGTTAGAAGTGGCATTTGTCAGCAGTACCCAAGTTAGTGCTGCACACGATCTAGTAATATTGTATCATGGCCAAAAATGGCAGTTTCTCATTTAGTGTGGCAAAGGAAAAAGCTTACAGCACCTGGTATTCCCAGGCGGTCTCCCATCCAAGTACTAACCAGGCCCGACCCTGCTTAGCTTCCGAGATCGGACGAGATCGGGCGTGTTCAGGGTGGTATGGCCGTAAGCAACAGAAGTAGGGCCCGTCGGTCTTTTATAGCTGACAGCGGCCCCGCGCCGCGCACACAAGGAAGGGAGAATTACAATGCCCTGCTGTGGTGTTTATTCTAGTTGGGCTAGACTGCTAAAGGTTAGAAGTGGCATTTGTCAGCAGTACCCAAGTTAGTGCTGCACCTATTAACATTGTAAAAAAATAAAAAAATAAAAAACACACTTTTGTATTGAAATGCATTGATTGATTGATTCATTTAATAATGTAACTTATGTGGATATATGTAATTCTGCATGAATTGTAAACCTAAAAAGCAAAGGAAAAAGCTTACAGCACCTGGTATTCCCAGGCGGTCTCCCATCCAAGTACTAACCAGGCCCGACCCTGCTTAGCTTCCGAGATCGGACGAGATCGGGCGTGTTCAGGGTGGTATGGCCGTAAGCAACAGAAGTAGGGCCCGTCGGTCTTTTATAGCTGACAGCGGCCCCGCGCCGCGCACACAAGGAAGGGAGAATTACAATGCCCTGCTGTGGTGTTTATTCTAGTTGGGCTAGACTGCTAAAGGTTAGAAGTGGCATTTGTCAGCAGTACCCAAGTTAGTGCTGCACCTATTAACATTGTAAAAAAATAAAAAAATAAAAAACACACTTTTGTATTGAAATGCATTGATTGATTGATTCATTTAATAATGTAACTTATGTGGATATATGTAATTCTGCATGAATTGTAAACCTAAAAAGCAAAGGAAAAAGCTTACAGCACCTGGTATTCCCAGGCGGTCTCCCATCCAAGTACTAACCAGGCCCGACCCTGCTTAGCTTCCGAGATCGGACGAGATCGGGCGTGTTCAGGGTGGTATGGCCGTAAGCAACAGAAGTAGGGCCCGTCGGTCTTTTATAGCTGACAGCGGCCCCGCGCCGCGCACACAAGGAAGGGAGAATTACAATGCCCTGCTGTGGTGTTTATTCTAGTTGGGCTAGACTGCTAAAGGTTAGAAGTGGCATTTGTCAGCAGTACCCAAGTTAGTGCTGCACCTATTAACATTGTAAAAAAATAAAAAAATAAAAAACACACTTTTGTATTGAAATGCATTGATTGATTGATTCATTTAATAATGTAACTTATGTGGATATATGTAATTCTGCATGAATTGTAAACCTAAAAAGCAAAGGAAAAAGCTTACAGCACCTGGTATTCCCAGGCGGTCTCCCATCCAAGTACTAACCAGGCCAGACCCTGCTTAGCTTCCGAGATCGGACGAGATCGGGCGTGTTCAGGGTGGTATGGCCGTAAGCAACAGAAGTAGGGCCCGTCGGTCTTTTATAGCTGACAGCGGCCCCGCGCCGCGCACAAGGAAGGGAGAATTACAATGCCCTGCTGTGGTGTTTATTCTAGTTGGGCTAGACTGCTAAAGGCTAGAAGTGGCATTTGTCAGCAGTACCCAAGTTAGTGCTGCACCTATTAACATTGTAAAAAAATAAAAAAATAAAAAACACACTTTTGTATTGAAATGCATTGATTGATTGATTTATTTAATAATGTAACTTATGTGGATATATGTAATTCTGCATGAATTGTAAACCTAAAAAGCAAAGGAAAAAGCTTACAGCACCTGGTATTCCCAGGCGGTCTCCCATCCAAGTACTAACCAGGCCCGACCCTGCTTAGCTTCCGAGATCGGACGAGATCGGGCGTGTTCAGGGTGGTATGGCCGTAAGCAACAGAAGTAGGGCCCGTCGGTCTTTTATAGCTGACAGCGGCCCCGCGCCGCGCACAAGGAAGGGAGAATTACAATGCCCTGCTGTGGTGTTTATTCTAGTTGGGCTAGACTGCTAAAGGCTAGAAGTGGCATTTGTCAGCAGTACCCAAGTTAGTGCTGCACACGATCTAGTAATATTGTATCATGGCCAAAAATGGCAGTTTCTCATTTAGTGTGGCAAAGGAAAAAGCTTACAGCACCTGGTATTCCCAGGCGGTCTCCCATCCAAGTACTAACCAGGCCCGACCCTGCTTAGCTTCCGAGATCGGACGAGATCGGGCGTGTTCAGGGTGGTATGGCCGTAAGCAACAGAAGTAGGGCCCGTCGGTCTTTTATAGCTGACAGCGGCCCCGCGCCGCGCACGGAAGGGAGAATTACAATGCCCTGCTGTGGTGTTTATTCTAGTTGGGCTAGCCTGCTAAAGGTTAGAAGTGGCATTTGTCAGCAGTACCCAAGTTAGTGCTGCACCTATTAACATTGTAAAAAAATAAAAAAATAAAAAACACACTTTTGTATTGAAATGCATTGATTGATTGATTTATTTAATAATGTAACTTATGTGGATATATGTAATTCTGCATGAATTGTAAACCTAAAAAGCAAAGGAAAAAGCTTACAGCACCTGGTATTCCCAGGCGGTCTCCCATCCAAGTACTAACCAGGCCCGACCCTGCTTAGCTTCCGAGATCGGACGAGATCGGGCGTGTTCAGGGTGGTATGGCCGTAAGCAACAGAAGTAGGGCCCGTCGGTCTTTTATAGCTGACAGCGGCCCCGCGCCGCGCACAAGGAAGGGAGAATTACAATGCCCTGCTGTGGTGTTTATTCTAGTTGGGCTAGACTGCTAAAGGCTAGAAGTGGCATTTGTCAGCAGTACCCAAGTTAGTGCTGCACCTATTAACATTGTAAAAAAATAAAAAAATAAAAAACACACTTTTGTATTGAAATGCATTGATTGATTGATTTATTTAATAATGTAACTTATGTGGATATATGTAATTCTGCATGAATTGTAAACCTAAAAAGCAAAGGAAAAAGCTTACAGCACCTGGTATTCCCAGGCGGTCTCCCATCCAAGTACTAACCAGGCCCGACCCTGCTTAGCTTCCGAGATCGGGCGTGTTCAGGGTGGTATGGCCGTAAGCAACAGAAGTAGGGCCCGTCGGTCTTTTATAGCTGACAGCGGCCCCGCGCCGCGCACAAGGAAGGGAGAATTACAATGCCCTGCTGTGGTGTTTATTCTAGTTGGGCTAGACTGCTAAAGGCTAGAAGTGGCATTTGTCAGCAGTACCCAAGTTAGTGCTGCACACGATCTAGTAATATTGTATCATGGCCAAAAATGGCAGTTTCTCATTTAGTGTGGCAAAGGAAAAAGCTTACAGCACCTGGTATTCCCAGGCGGTCTCCCATCCAAGTACTAACCAGGCCCGACCCTGCTTAGCTTCCGAGATCGGACGAGATCGGGCGTGTTCAGGGTGGTATGGCCGTAAGCAACAGAAGTAGGGCCCGTCGGTCTTTTATAGCTGACAGCGGCCCCGCGCCGCGCACAAGGAAGGGAGAATTACAATGCCCTGCTGTGGTGTTTATTCTAGTTGGGCTAGCCTGCTAAAGGTTAGAAGTGGCATTGTCAGCAGTACCCAAGTTAGTGCTGCACCTATTAACATTGTAAAAAAATAAAAAAATAAAAAACACACTTTTGTATTGAAATGCATTGATTGATTGATTTATTTAATAATGTAACTTATGTGGATATATGTAATTCTGCATGAATTGTAAACCTAAAAAGCAAAGGAAAAAGCTTACAGCACCTGGTATTCCCAGGCGGTCTCCCATCCAAGTACTAACCAGGCCCGACCCTGCTTAGCTTCCGAGATCGGACGAGATCGGGCGTGTTCAGGGTGGTATGGCCGTAAGCAACAGAAGTAGGGCCCGTCGGTCTTTTATAGCTGACAGCGGCCCCGCGCCGCGCACAAGGAAGGGAGAATTACAATGCCCTGCTGTGGTGTTTATTCTAGTTGGGCTAGCCTGCTAAAGGTTAGAAGTGGCATTTGTCAGCAGTACCCAAGTTAGTGCTGCACACGATCTAGTAATATTGTATCATGGCCAAAAATGGCAGTTTCTCATTTAGTGTGGCAAAGGAAAAAGCTTACAGCACCTGGTATTCCCAGGCGGTCTCCCATCCAAGTACTAACCAGGCCCGACCCTGCTTAGCTTCCGAGATCGGACGAGATCGGGCGTGTTCAGGGTGGTATGGCCGTAAGCAACAGAAGTAGGGCCCGTCGGTCTTTTATAGCTGACAGCGGCCCCGCGCCGCGCACACAAGGAAGGGAGAATTACAATGCCCTGCTGTGGTGTTTATTCTAGTTGGGCTAGCCTGCTAAAGGTTAGAAGTGGCATTTGTCAGCAGTACCCAAGTTAGTGCTGCACCTATTAACATTGTAAAAAAATAAAAAAATAAAAAACACACTTTTGTATTGAAATGCATTGATTGATTGATTTATTTAATAATGTAACTTATGTGGATATATGTAATTCTGCATGAATTGTAAACCTAAAAAGCAAAGGAAAAAGCTTACAGCACCTGGTATTCCCAGGCGGTCTCCCATCCAAGTACTAACCAGGCCCGACCCTGCTTAGCTTCCGAGATCGGACGAGATCGGGCGTGTTCAGGGTGGTATGGCCGTAAGCAACAGAAGTAGGGCCCGTCGGTCTTTTATAGCTGACAGCGGCCCCGCGCCGCGCACAAGGAAGGGAGAAATACAATGCCCTGCTGTGGTGTTTATTCTAGTTGGGCTAGCCTGCTAAAGGTTAGAAGTGGCATTTGTCAGCAGTACCCAAGTTAGTGCTGCACACGATCTAGTAATATTGTATCATGGCCAAAAATGGCAGTTTCTCATTTAGTGTGGCAAAGGAAAAAGCTTACGGCACCTGGTATTCCCAGGCGGTCTCCCATCCAAGTACTAACCAGGCCCGACCCTGCTTAGCTTCCGAGATCGGACGAGATCGGGCGTGTTCAGGGTGGTATGGCCGTAAGCAACAGAAGTAGGGCCCGTCGGTCTTTTATAGCTGACAGCGGCCCCGCGTCGCGCACACAAGGAAGGGAGAATTACAATGCCCTGCTGTGGTGTTTATTCTAGTTGGGCTAGCCTGCTAAAGGTTAGAAGTGGCATTTGTCAGCAGTACCCAAGTTAGTGCTGCACCTATTAACATTGTAAAAAAATAAAAAAATAAAAAACACACTTTTGTATTGAAATGCATTGATTGATTGATTTATTTAATAATGTAACTTATGTGGATATATGTAATTCTGCATGAATTGTAAACCTAAAAAGCAAAGGAAAAAGCTTACAGCACCTGGTATTCCCAGGCGGTCTCCCATCCAAGTACTAACCAGGCCCGACCCTGCTTAGCTTCCGAGATCGGACGAGATCGGGCGTGTTCAGGGTGGTATGGCCGTAAGCAACAGAAGTAGGGCCCGTCGGTCTTTTATAGCTGACAGCGGCCCCGCGCCGCGCACAAGGAAGGGAGAATTACAATGCCCTGCTGTGGTGTTTATTCTAGTTGGGCTAGACTGCTAAAGGCTAGAAGTGGCATTTGTCAGCAGTACCCAAGTTAGTGCTGCACCTATTAACATTGTAAAAAAATAAAAAAATAAAAAACACACTTTTGTATTGAAATGCATTGATTGATTGATTTATTTAATAATGTAACTTATGTGGATATATGTAATTCTGCATGAATTGTAAACCTAAAAAGCAAAGGAAAAAGCTTACAGCACCTGGTATTCCCAGGCGGTCTCCCATCCAAGTACTAACCAGGCCCGACCCTGCTTAGCTTCCGAGATCGGACGAGATCGGGCGTGTTCAGGGTGGTATGGCCGTAAGCAACAGAAGTAGGGCCCGTCGGTCTTTTATAGCTGACAGCGGCCCCGCGCCGCGCACAAGGAAGGGAGAATTACAATGCCCTGCTGTGGTGTTTATTCTAGTTGGGCTAGACTGCTAAAGGCTAGAAGTGGCATTTGTCAGCAGTACCCAAGTTAGTGCTGCACACGATCTAGTAATATTGTATCATGGCCAAAAATGGCAGTTTCTCATTTAGTGTGGCAAAGGAAAAAGCTTACAGCACCTGGTATTCCCAGGCGGTCTCCCATCCAAGTACTAACCAGGCCCGACCCTGCTTAGCTTCCGAGATCGGACGAGATCGGGCGTGTTCAGGGTGGTATGGCCGTAAGCAACAGAAGTAGGGCCCGTCGGTCTTTTATAGCTGACAGCGGCCCCGCGCCGCGCACACAAGGAAGGGAGAATTACAATGCCCTGCTGTGGTGTTTATTCTAGTTGGGCTAGCCTGCTAAAGGTTAGAAGTGGCATTTGTCAGCAGTACCCAAGTTAGTGCTGCACCTATTAACATTGTAAAAAAATAAAAAAAATAAAAAACACACTTTTGTATTGAAATGCATTGATTGATTGATTTATTTAATAATGTAACTTATGTGGATATATGTAATTCTGCATGAATTGTAAACCTAAAAAGCAAAGGAAAAAGCTTACAGCACCTGGTATTCCCAGGCGGTCTCCCATCCAAGTACTAACCAGGCCCGACCCTGCTTAGCTTCCGAGATCGGACGAGATCGGGCGTGTTCAGGGTGGTATGGCCGTAAGCAACAGAAGTAGGGCCCGTCGGTCTTTTATAGCTGACAGCGGCCCCGCGCCGCGCACAAGGAAGGGAGAATTACAATGCCCTGCTGTGGTGTTTATTCTAGTTGGGCTAGCCTGCTAAAGGTTAGAAGTGGCATTTGTCAGCAGTACCCAAGTTAGTGCTGCACACGATCTAGTAATATTGTATCATGGCCAAAAATGGCAGTTTCTCATTTAGTGTGGCAAAGGAAAAAGCTTACAGCACCTGGTATTCCCAGGCGGTCTCCCATCCAAGTACTAACCAGGCCCGACCCTGCTTAGCTTCCGAGATCAGACGAGATCGGGCGTGTTCAGGGTGGTATGGCCGTAAGCAACAGAAGTAGGGCCCGTCGGTCTTTTATAGCTGACAGCGGCCCCGCGCCGCGCACACAAGGAAGGGAGAATTACAATGCCCTGCTGTGGTGTTTATTCTAGTTGGGCTAGCCTGCTAAAGGTTAGAAGTGGCATTTGTCAGCAGTACCCAAGTTAGTGCTGCACCTATTAACATTGTAAAAAAATAAAAAAATAAAAAACACACTTTTGTATTGAAATGCATTGATTGATTGATTTATTTAATAATGTAACTTATGTGGATATATGTAATTCTGCATGAATTGTAAACCTAAAAAGCAAAGGAAAAAGCTTACAGCACCTGGTATTCCCAGGCGGTCTCCCATCCAAGTACTAACCAGGCCCGACCCTGCTTAGCTTCCGAGATCGGACGAGATCGGGCGTGTTCAGGGTGGTATGGCCGTAAGCAACAGAAGTAGGGCCCGTCGGTCTTTTATAGCTGACAGCGGCCCCGCGCCGCGCACAAGGAAGGGAGAAATACAATGCCCTGCTGTGGTGTTTATTCTAGTTGGGCTAGCCTGCTAAAGGTTAGAAGTGGCATTTGTCAGCAGTACCCAAGTTAGTGCTGCACACGATCTAGTAATATTGTATCATGGCCAAAAATGGCAGTTTCTCATTTAGTGTGGCAAAGGAAAAAGCTTACAGCACCTGGTATTCCCAGGCGGTCTCCCATCCAAGTACTAACCAGGCCCGACCCTGCTTAGCTTCCGAGATCGGACGAGATCGGGCGTGTTCAGGGTGGTATGGCCGTAAGCAACAGAAGTAGGGCCCGTCGGTCTTTTATAGCTGACAGCGGCCCCGCGTCGCGCACACAAGGAAGGGAGAATTACAATGCCCTGCTGTGGTGTTTATTCTAGTTGGGCTAGCCTGCTAAAGGTTAGAAGTGGCATTTGTCAGCAGTACCCAAGTTAGTGCTGCACCTATTAACATTGTAAAAAAAATAAAAAAATAAAAAACACACTTTTGTATTGAAATGCATTGATTGATTGATTTATTTAATAATGTAACTTATGTGGATATATGTAATTCTGCATGAATTGTAAACCTAAAAAGCAAAGGAAAAAGCTTACAGCACCTGGTATTCCCAGGCGGTCTCCCATCCAAGTACTAACCAGGCCCGACCCTGCTTAGCTTCCGAGATCGGACGAGATCGGGCGTGTTCAGGGTGGTATGGCCGTAAGCAACAGAAGTAGGGCCCGTCGGTCTTTTATAGCTGACAGCGGCCCCGCGCCGCGCACAAGGAAGGGAGAATTACAATGCCCTGCTGTGGTGTTTATTCTAGTTGGGCTAGCCTGCTAAAGGTTAGAAGTGGCATTTGTCAGCAGTACCCAAGTTAGTGCTGCACACGATCTAGTAATATTGTATCATGGCCAAAAATGGCAGTTTCTCATTTAGTGTGGCAAAGGAAAAAGCTTACAGCACCTGGTATTCCCAGGCGGTCTCCCATCCAAGTACTAACCAGGCCCGACCCTGCTTAGCTTCCGAGATCGGACGAGATCGGGCGTGTTCAGGGTGGTATGGCCGTAAGCAACAGAAGTAGGGCCCGTCGGTCTTTTATAGCTGACAGCGGCCCCGCGCCGCGCACACAAGGAAGGGAGAATTACAATGCCCTGCTGTGGTGTTTATTCTAGTTGGGCTAGCCTGCTAAAGGTTAGAAGTGGCATTTGTCAGCAGTACCCAAGTTAGTGCTGCACCTATTAACATTGTAAAAAAAAAAAAAAAAAAAAAACACACTTTTGTATTGAAATGCATTGATTGATTGATTTATTTATTTAATAATGTAACTTATGTGGATATATGTAATTCTGCATGAATTGTAAACCTAAAAAGCAAAGGAAAAAGCTTACAGCACCTGGTATTCCCAGGCGGTCTCCCATCCAAGTACTAACCAGGCCCGACCCTGCTTAGCTTCCGAGATCGGACGAGATCGGGCGTGTTCAGGGTGGTATGGCCGTAAGCAACAGAAGTAGGGCCCGTCGGTCTTTTATAGCTGACAGCGGCCCCGCGCCGCGCACAAGGAAGGGAGAATTACAATGCCCTGCTGTGGTGTTTATTCTAGTTGGGCTAGCCTGCTAAAGGTTAGAAGTGGCATTTGTCAGCAGTACCCAAGTTAGTGCTGCACCTATTAACATTGTAAAAAAATAAAAAAATAAAAAACACACTTTTGTATTGAAATGCATTGATTGATTGATTTATTTAATAATGTAACTTATGTGGATATATGTAATTCTGCATGAATTGTAAACCTAAAAAGCAAAGGAAAAAGCTTACAGCACCTGGTATTCCCAGGCGGTCTCCCATCCAAGTACTAACCAGGCCCGACCCTGCTTAGCTTCCGAGATCGGACGAGATCGGGCGTGTTCAGGGTGGTATGGCCGTAAGCAACAGAAGTAGGGCCCGTCGGTCTTTTATAGCTGACAGCGGCCCCGCGCCGCGCACAAGGAAGGGAGAATTACAATGCCCTGCTGTGGTGTTTATTCTAGTTGGGCTAGCCTGCTAAAGGTTAGAAGTGGCATTTGTCAGCAGTACCCAAGTTAGTGCTGCACACGATCTAGTAATATTGTATCATGGCCAAAAATGGCAGTTTCTCATTTAGTGTGGCAAAGGAAAAAGCTTACAGCACCTGGTATTCCCAGGCGGTCTCCCATCCAAGTACTAACCAGGCCCGACCCTGCTTAGCTTCCGAGATCGGACGAGATCGGGCGTGTTCAGGGTTGTATGGCCGTAAGCAACAGAAGTAGGGCCCGTCGGTCTTTTATAGCTGACAGCGGCCCCGCGCCGCGCACAAGGAAGGGAGAATTACAATGCCCTGCTGTGGTGTTTATTCTAGTTGGGCTAGCCTGCTAAAGGTTAGAAGTGGCATTTGTCAGCAGTACCCAAGTTAGTGCTGCACACGATCTAGTAATATTGTATCATGGCCAAAAATGGCAGTTTCTCATTTAGTGTGGCAAAGGAAAAAGCTTACAGCACCTGGTATTCCCAGGCGGTCTCCCATCCAAGTACTAACCAGGCCCGACCCTGCTTAGCTTCCGAGATCGGACGAGATCGGGCGTGTTCAGGGTGGTATGGCCGTAAGCAACAGAAGTAGGGCCCGTCGGTCTTTTATAGCTGACAGCGGCCCCGCGCCGCGCACACAAGGAAGGGAGAATTACAATGCCCTGCTGTGGTGTTTATTCTAGTTGGGCTAGCCTGCTAAAGGTTAGAAGTGGCATTTGTCAGCAGTACCCAAGTTAGTGCTGCACCTATTAACATTGTAAAAAAATAAAAAAATAAAAAACACACTTTTGTATTGAAATGCATTGATTGATTGATTTATTTAATAATGTAACTTATGTGGATATATGTAATTCTGCATGAATTGTAAACCTAAAAAGCAAAGGAAAAAGCTTACAGCACCTGGTATTCCCAGGCGGTCTCCCATCCAAGTACTAACCAGGCCCGACCCTGCTTAGCTTCCGAGATCGGACGAGATCGGGCGTGTTCAGGGTGGTATGGCCGTAAGCAACAGAAGTAGGGCCCGTCGGTCTTTTATAGCTGACAGCGGCCCCGCGCCGCGCACACAAGGAAGGGAGAATTACAATGCCCTGCTGTGGTGTTTATTCTAGTTGGGCTAGACTGCTAAAGGCTAGAAGTGGCATTTGTCAGCAGTACCCAAGTTAGTGCTGCACACGATCTAGTAATATTGTATCATGGCCAAAAATGGCAGTTTCTCATTTAGTGTGGCAAAGGAAAAAGCTTACAGCACCTGGTATTCCCAGGCGGTCTCCCATCCAAGTACTAACCAGGCCCGACCCTGCTTAGCTTCCGAGATCGGACGAGATCGGGCGTGTTCAGGGTGGTATGGCCGTAAGCAACAGAAGTAGGGCCCGTCGGTCTTTTATAGCTGACAGCGGCCCCGCGCCGCGCACACAAGGAAGGGAGAATTACAATGCCCTGCTGTGGTGTTTATTCTAGTTGGGCTAGCCTGCTAAAGCTTAGAAGTGGCATTTGTCAGCAGTAGGGGAGAGCCGCCTTGGATGTAACGCGTCACGGTTGTAACATGGACGTTATCTCTTGATTGGTCAACGCCACCATGACGCCATCGCGTCAGTATGTGTACAGCAACGTACTCTACGTGCCCAGGAAGTTTGAAGTGTTTACCTTCATCCTGCGGGGAGCTATTGGCGAAAAACTGACTTTTTTCAAAATGCGTATAATTTTACACCTGGAGTATTTGTGTGCTACAAGTTTTTTCTTTGGTGTTGGTGAATAAAAATCCACATGGATGTCTTCATGCTTATGTTCTTCATTAGTTTGCATCGTGTTTAGACGGAATTCACGTTCATTCTGGTCTGTAAGCAACGGCAAAGAAAACTTCGGAGGGAGGGTCAATTGTAACATGTGTTACAAATGGTCCGCTTCCATTCAATGCCATTATAAGTAATATTTACATATTTGACATATTGGCCAATATTATATGTTCTAAAATTGTATTGTATTGTGTAGTGTATTCTAAAATTAGTTTAGGGTTGTATAACATTGTACAACTCAATCAATCAAACGTTTGTTTAATCAATGTATTTCCCCATTGAACTGAAAAAAAAAGCCCAAACTGCACACCCGATACTATTTAATATTTCCCAATATGTTTGATACATTTTCTTATCACATCCATGGTATGAAAACAATGCTAAGGAGTTGCTTCAATGAAATATAATTGCTTTAAGCTGAAAACGATATGTTTAATGGTGTTTTTTAGCGTTGTTACATTTATACTCCATGCTGTTACAATTAATCCGATATGCGCAGCAAATGTAACACTGAAACAGCGTCCACGTTCGGTTTAATAACTCCCGACCTGTTTTATCAAAAAAATAACTTGAAGTGGTTTATGGTAGCTGACATGTGTAGGTCCGTTGCCTGAAAATATTACATGTGTAGCTAAACGGATCTCCGAGTAAAAAAATGAAACGTGCAAAATGTTACATCTGTGGCGGCTCTCCCCTACCCAAGTTAGTGCTGCACCTATTAACATTGTAAAAAAATAAAAAAATAAAAAACACACTTTTGTATTGAAATGCATTGATTGATTGATTTATTTAATAATGTAACTTATGTGGATATATGTAATTCTGCATGAATTGTAAACCTAAAAAGCAAAGGAAAAAGCTTACAGCACCTGGTATTCCCAGGCGGTCTCCCATCCAAGTACTAACCAGGCCCGACCCTGCTTAGCTTCCGAGATCGGACGAGATCGGGCGTGTTCAGGGTGGTATGGCCGTAAGCAACAGAAGTAGGGCCCGTCGGTCTTTTATAGCTGACAGCGGCCCCGCGCCGCGCACACAAGGAAGGGAGAATTACAATGCCCTGCTGTGGTGTTTATTCTAGTTGGGCTAGCCTGCTAAAGGTTAGAAGTGGCATTTGTCAGCAGTACCCAAGTTAGTGCTGCACCTATTAACATTGTAAAAAAATAAAAAAATAAAAAACACACTTTTGTATTGAAATGCATTGATTGATTGATTTATTTAATAATGTAACTTATGTGGATATATGTAATTCTGCATGAATTGTAAACCTAAAAAGCAAAGGAAAAAGCTTACAGCACCTGGTATTCCCAGGCGGTCTCCCATCCAAGTACTAACCAGGCCCGACCCTGCTTAGCTTCCGAGATCGGACGAGATCGGGCGTGTTCAGGGTGGTATGGCCGTAAGCAACAGAAGTAGGGCCCGTCGGTCTTTTATAGCTGACAGCGGCCCCGCGCCGCGCACACAAGGAAGGGAGAATTACAATGCCCTGCTGTGGTGTTTATTCTAGTTGGGCTAGACTGCTAAAGGTTAGAAGTGGCATTTGTCAGCAGTACCCAAGTTAGTGCTGCACACGATCTAGTAATATTGTATCATGGCCAAAAATGGCAGTTTCTCATTTAGTGTGGCAAAGGAAAAAGCTTACAGCACCTGGTATTCCCAGGCGGTCTCCCATCCAAGTACTAACCAGGCCCAACCCTGCTTAGCTTCCGAGATCGGACGAGATCGGGCGTGTTTTTTTTTTTTTTCTCTTTTTATTATAAAAATATTCAAAGTAAAACATTTTTTACATCTTCCAACATGATTGTAACATTACATTGCTCACACACAGTTTGTTACATCACCTTTTCTCAAACAAAAAATAAACATTTAGACAATATATCAATGCATTCCCTTTTTTTTTTGGTTTTTTTTTTTTGGTTTTTTTTAGAAGTTGAAATCCAGTTTATCACTCCCATTTCTTGAGATAAACCCACTCCCTTTCACAAAATATTTATCAAAGGAAACTCTATCCATATGTTTGTGCACCAAAAGAATACTTTTCCTCATAATTGATTCAAAATATGCCCAGACCTTCACTTTCTTCCCCTCAAAATGAGCCATGTTCCTCCTAAGCCAAACTGCTAACCTGGCATGACTCATAGCATAATTTAACAGATTCACATTGTCCACTTTGCTTTTTTTACATGTTCCGAAAAGTAATGACATTTTCCAATCCTGTGAATCTACTAATTCACTTTTCCAGTTTTTTTGTAAGAACCCTTTAAGTCTCATTTGAAACACTTTCAGCTCTTTACATCCCACAAACATATGCATTAAACTTTCTGGTTCTAAACCGCATACATCACATTCTCTTTTTATATTCCTGTTAATCTGATGCAAAACCACATTGTTGTAGATCCTGTTATGCCTCAGTTTAAAGTCCAGATCTTCACATTCAATACTGTTATACTTCACGTTCAGGTTCTGCCATATTACTTTCACATCTATACCTGTAATCAGTTTAGGCCATACATTTTCAGAAGCAGGGGCTTTGATTTCTTTTTCTAGAAACTTTCTATAAATCGTTTTAGCTACAACCGTTGCTACACCTCTCTTGTGTTCACCTTCTCCAAAAAACAGAACAGGGAATGTAACCAGCGTTTCGCCAATACTCTTACTTCGTATCATTTCACTCCAGCATTCTGGTAGGCTGCCTTTGATTCTGTCATATATGTTAATCACAGTTCTTGGCCTGATTTCATCGTTCCATTCCAACAGGCAGTCAACTATTCCTTGATCAGGTAGGAAACCTGGTACATATTCATAAACCACATCTTTCACCTGTCTTACCCCTGCACCCATAAAGGTCTTCTCATACAAAGTTCTACCATCCCACTTGATTTTGTGGTTTAGAAACAATGGTTGCTGCATAATAACATCTATGGTTTTACATTCATAATTCACATGAGGCAAAAATTCACCCCAGGCACTGAATACTTCCTTGTAGAAGTCGGGCACACGTTCATACATTTTTTTTTTCAAAGACATAAGCAAACCATTCTCCCCACATCCGCTACTCTGATTTACATATTCTCTGAAGAAGTGTTTCCACCCATAGTCCACTTCCCCATACAAGTACTTTTTCACCGTTTTTACTCGAATAGCTTTCCTTTTCATATTCAGATCGACCAATTTTAACCCACCTTCCTCACAATTACCTATCAAGGTCTTGCTGGATATTCTAACTCCTCTACCACTCCATAGAAAATCAGTTATAATACAGTTTATCTCATTTAACACCCAATCAGGGAGATCAATGGCACCCAAAATATAATTACATTTTGACAAAATTAGAGCATTTATAATCACCACCTTCCCCTTCAGTTTCAGGAACCTTTGTTTCCAGAAATTCATCACCTGTTTTATTTTATTTAACACCCCAGTCCATGTGAGGTCCCTTGCTTCCTTCTCTTTTACACCCAGATTTACACCTAGTATTTTAATATAGTCCTTTGCTACTCTGAAGGGAATATCACAACCCCGTGTTTCTACTTGCCCAACATACATTATTTCTGATTTCTCTATATTGATCTTTGCCCCTGAGGCCTTCCCATAAACATCTAGGTGACCCATAATTATTTTGATACTGTCCATATTTCTGACTGTAAATGATGTGTCATCCGCATACTGTTGGATTACACTTTGACCATTCCCTGGAATTCCCACACATTTAATGCCTGTATCACTTTTTATCAGGGTTGCTAAGGGTTCTGTGGAAACACTATACAGAATGGCCGACAGGGGGCAGCCTTGTCTCACTGACCTTTCCAAAGGAAAAGTGTCAGTCAGCACTCCATTACATTTTACACAGCTCTTGGCATTACTATACAGGAGCTGAATCCATTTAATGAGCCTAGGCCCAAAACCATATCTCTCCATTGTTTTGAATAGGAAATTATGCTGAACTCTATCAAAAGCTTTATTCAAGTCTATATTTAAGACAATACCACCTTCTCCATCATTATTCATGTGGTGAATCACATCTCGCATGGTGCATATTATGTCTGCAATATCTCTACCTGGCACACTGTATGCCTGCGTAGAAGATATAATGCTACCCAAAACCTTTTTAATTCTATTTGCCAAAATCTTTGCAATAATTTTGTAGTCATTATTCAAGAGACTGATTGGTCTGTAGTTCTCTAATTTCAGTTTACTTCCCTTATTTTTATACAAAATTACGATTACACCAGTCGACATGGATTTTGAAACCTGCTGTTCTCCCTCCATCTGCCTGTAGACCCTTAAAAGTATAGGTGCCAGCACATCTGAAAAAGTTTTATAAAATTCTCCTGTTAGCCCGTCTGAGCCTGGACTCTTGTTAGGCTGAATACAATGTATAGCCTCTTTAACCTCATCAATCAAAATATCCTCTTCACATAGCTGTTTCTCACATTCACTCATTTTGACAGTCACCTTGTTCAGTACATTCTCAACACAATAGTTGTCATCTTCACTTTTCCGGAATAAATCCCTGTAAAAGGATTCCACCGTTACTAGAACGCTTACAAAGTCATTGACCTTTTCACCATTTTTATTTTCTAATTCGTGAATATAGTTCCTCTTTTGCTTCGTTTTTTCAAGCCCTAGGAAGAAGGAGGTACATTTTTCACCCTCTACAGCATACTGTGCCCTGCTCCTCACAATTGCCCCCATACACTTGTTATTCTCAAATTTATCTAACTCAGCTTTGGCTTTCAAGTAGTTTTCAACATTGTAATTCACATTATTGCCAGCATTTTCAATTTCCTTTGACAGTTTTTCTCTCAGTTCATTTTCCTCTAGTTTTTTCCTGAGATGACTTTGTTTTGCATATCTGATGCTTACAGTCTTAATCTTCTTTTTCAGAGCCTCCCACCATGCACTAGCATTGCTATGCATCATTGGATTATCCATCTCAAATTGAATACATTTTTTAATCATTTCCCTATAGATTTCCTCACTCAGTAAACTTGAATTTAGACACCATATACCACCACCTCTCTCTTGTTCCTCTTTCAGGGTAATCTTAAAGGATAGCATGGCATGGTCACTTAGGCTAGTAAACTTGTACTGTATTTGTTTTATATACTTGGCTATATCCCTCTTAACAACACATAAGTCAATTCTGCTCTGTTTAAGTTCTCCCATCACCACTTGCCTTCTGGAGAACCCTCTTGTGTTGGGATTATCCTCTCTCCATTTGTCTAATAGGTCATTTTCCTCCATCATCTTTAGAAAAACATTCCTAGATGAATCATATTTATATTTAGCATTTCTCACAGCATCCATTCTACAACATTTCAAATTAAAGTCTCCAACCAAAATGCAATTCCCTACACTTAGGGGCTTTAACTTTCCAAACAGGTCTTTTCGTTCCAGCTCTACATTAGGAGCATATACATTTATTAATTTGAATATTGTGTTCTGGTATTCAAATTCGACCACCAGAACCCTCCCCTTGTTGTCAGACATGATTTGCGTTACATTATCCACCATCCCTTTTTTGATCAGGATAGCAACACCACAGGACTTCTCACTATAATTGTTGACATATATAAGATCTCTCCACTTTGTTTTTACATTGTCCATTATAGCATCCGTCCAGCATGTTTCTTGCAGGCAGATTATGTCAGAGTTACATGAAAGGAGAACTTGTTCTAACTTCAGTAAGTTCCTCAGACCATTTGCATTAAAGGATGTTATGGAAATCATAAGCAGTATGTAAGAAAAAACCATAAACATGACCCGTTACCTATTTTCTGGCACTTTTCTCATTGGCTCTTCTCCTTTCTTCCATGGCCTTTCTCTTTAGCCTATTCATGGCCTCTGGATTCTGGTCCATTTCATCATCAGAGAGCCCTGGGTCTGCCTCAGGGGCTTTGGGTGGCACCTGCTGCTTCTCTTGGGCCAGTTCTCTTTTCCTCATCTCCTCGCCCGCTCCAGATGCAGGACTAGGGGATATCCCCCCCCTTGTCCTAACTGCACCCCGTGCTCTGCCCCCATCCGTTTTAGGGCTCCCGAAGACAAGGCCAAGGCCACTTCTGGAGTTCTCCACACCAGTGGACTCATCCATGGAGGTACTCACATGGTCACTGGGGGGCGGGGCAGGACCTGCAGAGGGACCCACACCACCCACCCTCTCAATCTTTCCCTCCACAGACAAATCCATCTCCTCCACGACACCATCCATGCTGCTCCCGATGTCAGCAGCAACCCCAGACACGCGGTGAGCCACAGTGCATCGCTGGCTGGCACGCGGCTCCTCTCCTTCTCTCGGAGGCGCATGCTGGTGGCCACCTCCACTCTCCACCTCCTCCCTCTCCACTGCTGACGTCTCCTCCTCTACTTGTCTCTCAGCTGGTTGCCCCTCCTCTCTCTCTGCCAAAGGCGTCTCGTCGACCACCTCCGTCTCAGTTGGCGGTGCCGCTGTTATGTCCTCGCCTTCCTCCTCCTCCTCCTCCTCCAGCCCTTTATCCTCAGGCTCCGAAAAGAACTCGTCACTCTCCTCTCTGGTGGTGCCACATTGTCTCGCGTAATGTCCTTGCTGACGGCATTTGAAGCATACAAATTCCGGACAATCAATCATGATGTGCCCAGGCCGAATACACAGTCTACAGACTTTCACCTGCCTGTCATGGATCACTCTGAAATATTCCGCCCCCTGCAGGGTGTCAAATTTTGTGGAATAAGGCAGGGATACAACCTCTTTAGGGAACCTCACTTTGACAAAGCGGGTGCCCTCTGCAATATCAGTTCCTGGCCACACTCTCCTCTTAATGGGGGAGACAGCAATCACCCCCCATATCCTCAGCTTTGTCAGGATTTCATCGTCTGTGATGTAAGCTGGCAGGGCCATGAATGACACCACCAGCTCATTTTTGCTCAGTTCTTTTGAAACAACAATGTTATCCCCAATCTTCAATCCATCCATCAGCTTTTCCTTACCATTTTCATCTTGCATCGTTAGTTCATATTTCTTTGGCGTCTTGAATCTGCATGCAAGCACCGTTCCACACTCCTCCTTCACCTTCTTCAATAACTGCATCATAGTAACTCTTTCTTCTCCCATTATCTCCGCCTCAACAGTCAGCTCTTTTTCATAAGTCCGGCATGCTTGGTCATTGTTTTCATGTCGATCCTCATTGTGCAGTGCCATTTTATCCGTCCAACTAAAACTAAAACCATAAAAACTTTCCCCCAGACAGCCAAGGCTGTTGGGGGAATACAAAAATAAGAAAGAAAACCAAGAAAAACCTACAAAAACCAGCCAAAAATACCAAACAAATGCTCTTCAAACTTTTCTCTGGCTGTGTCTCTCCCAGCTGCGTGCGATCAGTCAGTGATTCAGGGTGGTATGGCCGTAAGCAACAGAAGTAGGGCCCGTCGGTCTTTTATAGCTGACAGCGGCCCCGCGCCGCGCACACAAGGAAGGGAGAATTACAATGCCCTGCTGTGGTGTTTATTCTAGTTGGGCTAGCCTGCTAAAGGTTAGAAGTGGCATTTGTCAGCAGTACCCAAGTTAGTGCTGCACCTATTAACATTGTAAAAAAATAAAAAAATAAAAAACACACTTTTGTATTGAAATGCATTGATTGATTGATTTATTTAATAATGTAACTTATGTGGATATATGTAATTCTGCATGAATTGTAAACCTAAAAAGCAAAGGAAAAAGCTTACAGCACCTGGTATTCCCAGGCGGTCTCCCATCCAAGTACTAACCAGGCCCGACCCTGCTTAGCTTCCGAGATCGGACGAGATCGGGCGTGTTCAGGGTGGTATGGCCGTAAGCAACAGAAGTAGGGCCCGTCGGTCTTTTATAGCTGACAGCGGCCCCGCGCCGCGCACACAAGGAAGGGAGAATTACAATGCCCTGCTGTGGTGTTTATTCTAGTTGGGCTAGACTGCTAAAGGCTAGAAGTGGCATTTGTCAGCAGTACCCAAGTTAGTGCTGCACACGATCTAGTAATATTGTATCATGGCCAAAAATGGCAGTTTCTCATTTAGTGTGGCAAAGGAAAAAGCTTACAGCACCTGGTATTCCCAGGCGGTCTCCCATCCAAGTACTAACCAGGCCCGACCCTGCTTAGCTTCCGAGATCGGACGAGATCGGGCGTGTTCAGGGTGGTAAGGCCGTAAGCAACAGAAGTAGGGCCCGTCGGTCTTTTATAGCTGACAGCGGCCCCGCGCCGCGCACAAGGAAGGGAGAATTACAATGCCCTGCTGTGGTGTTTATTCTAGTTGGGCTAGCCTGCTAAAGGTTAGAAGTGGCATTTGTCAGCAGTACCCAAGTTAGTGCTGCACACGATCTAGTAATATTGTATCATGGCCAAAAATGGCAGTTTCTCATTTAGTGTGGCAAAGGAAAAAGCTTACAGCACCTGGTATTCCCAGGCGGTCTCCCATCCAAGTACTAACCAGGCCCGACCCTGCTTAGCTTCCGAGATCGGACGAGATCGGGCGTGTTCAGGGTGGTATGGCCGTAAGCAACAGAAGTAGGGCCCGTCGGTCTTTTATAGCTGACAGCGGCCTCGCGCCGCGCACACAAGGAAGGGAGAATTACAATGCCCTGCTGTGGTGTTTATTCTAGTTGGGCTAGCCTGCTAAAGGTTAGAAGTGGCATTTGTCAGCAGTACCCAAGTTAGTGCTGCACCTATTAACATTGTAAAAAAATAAAAAAATAAAAAACACACTTTTGTATTGAAATGCATTGATTGATTGATTTATTTAATAATGTAACTTATGTGGATATATGTAATTCTGCATGAATTGTAAACCTAAAAAGCAAAGGAAAAAGCTTACAGCACCTGGTATTCCCAGGCGGTCTCCCATCCAAGTACTAACCAGGCCCGACCCTGCTTAGCTTCCGAGATCGGACGAGATCGGGCGTGTTCAGGGTGGTATGGCCGTAAGCAACAGAAGTAGGGCCCGTCGGTCTTTTATAGCTGACAGCGGCCCCGCGCCGCGCACACAAGGAAGGGAGAATTACAATGCCCTGCTGTGGTGTTTATTCTAGTTGGGCTAGACTGCTAAAGGCTAGAAGTGGCATTTGTCAGCAGTACCCAAGTTAGTGCTGCACACGATCTAGTAATATTGTATCATGGCCAAAAATGGCAGTTTCTCATTTAGTGTGGCAAAGGAAAAAGCTTACAGCACCTGGTATTCCCAGGCGGTCTCCCATCCAAGTACTAACCAGGCCCGACCCTGCTTAGCTTCCGAGATCGGACGAGATCGGGCGTGTTCAGGGTGGTATGGCCGTAAGCAACAGAAGTAGGGCCCGTCGGTCTTTTATAGCTGACAGCGGCCCCGCGCCGCGCACACAAGGAAGGGAGAATTACAATGCCCTGCTGTGGTGTTTATTCTAGTTGGGCTAGCCTGCTAAAGGTTAGAAGTGGCATTTGTCAGCAGTACCCAAGTTAGTGCTGCACCTATTAACATTGTAAAAAAATAAAAAAATAAAAAACACACTTTTGTATTGAAATGCATTGATTGATTGATTTATTTAATAATGTAACTTATGTGGATAAATGTAATTCTGCATGAATTGTATCATGGCCAAAAATGGCAGTTTCTCATTTAGTGTGGCAAAGGAAAAAGCTTACAGCACCTGGTATTCCCAGGCGGTCTCCCATCCAAGTACTAACCAGGCCCGACCCTGCTTAGCTTCTGAGATCGGACGAGATCGGGCGTGTTCAGGGTGGTATGGCCGTAAGCAACAGAAGTAGGGCCCGTCGGTATTTTATAGCTGACAGCGGCCCCGCGCCGCGCACACAAGGAAGGGAGAATTACAATGCCCTGCTGTGGTGTTTATTCTAGTTGGGCTAGCCTGCTAAAGGTTAGAAGTGGCATTTGTCAGCAGTACCCAAGTTAGTGCTGCACCTATTAACATTGTAAAAAAATAAAAAAATAAAAAACACACTTTTGTATTGAAATGCATTGATTGATTGATTTATTTAATAATGTAACTTATGTGGATATATGTAATTCTGCATGAATTGTAAACCTAAAAAGCAAAGGAAAAAGCTTACAGCACCTGGTATTCCCAGGCGGTCTCCCATCCAAGTACTAACAAGGCCCGACCCTGCTTAGCTTCCGAGATCGGACGAGATCTGGCGTGTTCAGGGTGGTATGGCCGTAAGCAACAGAAGTAGGGCCCGTCGGTCTTTTATAGCTGACAGCGGCCCCGCGCCGCGCACAAGGAAGGGAGAATTACAATGCCCTGCTGTGGTGTTTATTCTAGTTGGGCTAGCCTGCTAAAGGTTAGAAGTGGCATTTGTCAGCAGTACCCAAGTTAGTGCTGCACACGATCTAGTAATATTGTATCATGGCCAAAAATGGCAGTATCTCATTTAGTGTGGCAAAGGAAAAAGCTTACAGCACCTGGTATTCCCAGGCGGTCTCCCATCCAAGTACTAACCAGGCCCGACCCTGCTTAGCTTCCGAGATCGGACGAGATCGGGCGTGTTCAGGGTGGTATGGCCGTAAGCAACAGAAGATGGGCCCGTCGGTCTTTTATAGCTGACAGCGGCCCCGCGCCGCGCACACAAGGAAGGGAGAATTACAATGCCCTGCTGTGGTGTTTATTCTAGTTGGGCTAGCCTGCTAAAGGTTAGAAGTGGCATTTGTCAGCAGTACCCAAGTTAGTGCTGCACCTATTAACATTGTAAAAAAATAAAAAAATAAAAAACACACTTATGTATTGAAATGCATTGATTGATTGATTTATTTAATAATGTAACTTATGTGGATAAATGTAATTCTGCATGAATTGTATCATGGCCAAAAATGGCAGTTTCTCATTTAGTGTGGCAAAGGAAAAAGCTTACAGCACCTGGTATTCCCAGGCGGTCTCCCATCCAAGTACTAACCAGGCCCGACCCTGCTTAGCTTCCGAGATCGGACGAGATCGGGCGTGTTCAGGGTGGTATGGCCGTAAGCAACAGAAGTAGGGCCCGTCGGTATTTTATAGCTGACAGCGGCCCCGCGCCGCGCACACAAGGAAGGGAGAATTACAATGCCCTGCTGTGGTGTTTATTCTAGTTGGGCTAGCCTGCTAAAGGTTAGAAGTGGCATTTGTCAGCAGTACCCAAGTTAGTGCTGCACCTATTAACATTGTAAAAAAATAAAAAAATAAAAAACACACTTTTGTATTGAAATGCATTGATTGATTGATTTATTTAATAATGTAACTTATGTGGATAAATGTAATTCTGCATGAATTGTATCATGGCCAAAAATGGCAGTTTCTCATTTAGTGTGGCAAAGGAAAAAGCTTACAGCACCTGGTATTCCCAGGCGGTCTCCCATCCAAGTACTAACCAGGCCCGACCCTGCTTAGCTTCCGAGATCGGACGAGATCGGGCGTGTTCAGGGTGGTATGGCCGTAAGCAACAGAAGTAGGGCCCGTCGGTAATTTATAGCTGACAGCGGCCCCGCGCCGCGCACAAGGAAGGGAGAATTACAATGCCCTGCTGTGGTGTTTATTCTAGTTGGGCTAGCCTGCTAAAGGTTAGAAGTGGCATTTGTCAGCAGTACCCAAGTTAGTGCTGCACCTATTAACATTGTAAAAAAATAAAAAAATAAAAAACACACTTTTGTATTGAAATGCATTGATTGATTGATTTATTTAATAATGTAACTTATGTGGATATATGTAATTCTGCATGAATTGTAAACCTAAAAAGCAAAGGAAAAAGCTTACAGCACCTGGTATTCCCAGGCGGTCTCCCATCCAAGTACTAACCAGGCCCGACCCTGCTTAGCTTCCGAGATCGGACGAGATCGGGCGTGTTCAGGGTGGTATGGCCGTAAGCAACAGAAGTAGGGCCCGTCGGTCTTTTATAGCTGACAGCGGCCCCGCGCCGCGCACACAAGGAAGGGAGAATTACAATGCCCTGCTGTGGTGTTTATTCTAGTTGGGCTAGACTGCTAAAGGTTAGAAGTGGCATTTGTCAGCAGTACCCAAGTTAGTGCTGCACACGATCTAGTAATATTGTATCATGGCCAAAAATGGCAGTTTCTCATTTAGTGTGGCAAAGGAAAAAGCTTACAGCACCTGGTATTCCCAGGCGGTCTCCCATCCAAGTACTAACCAGGCCCGACCCTGCTTAGCTTCTGAGATCGGACGAGATCGGGCGTGTTCAGGGTGGTATGGCCGTAAGCAACAGAAGTAGGGCCCGTCGGTATTTTATAGCTGACAGCGGCCCCGCGCCGCGCACACAAGGAAGGGAGAATTACAATGCCCTGCTGTGGTGTTTATTCTAGTTGGGCTAGCCTGCTAAAGGTTAGAAGTGGCATTTGTCAGCAGTACCCAAGTTAGTGCTGCACCTATTAACATTGTAAAAAAATAAAAAAATAAAAAACACACTTTTGTATTGAAATGCATTGATTGATTGATTTATTTAATAATGTAACTTATGTGGATATATGTAATTCTGCATGAATTGTAAACCTAAAAAGCAAAGGAAAAAGCTTACAGCACCTGGTATTCCCAGGCGGTCTCCCATCCAAGTACTAACCAGGCCCGACCCTGCTTAGCTTCCGAGATCGGACGAGATCTGGCGTGTTCAGGGTGGTATGGCCGTAAGCAACAGAAGTAGGGCCCGTCGGTCTTTTATAGCTGACAGCGGCCCCGCGCCGCGCACAAGGAAGGGAGAATTACAATGCCCTGCTGTGGTGTTTATTCTAGTTGGGCTAGCCTGCTAAAGGTTAGAAGTGGCATTTGTCAGCAGTACCCAAGTTAGTGCTGCACACGATCTAGTAATATTGTATCATGGCCAAAAATGGCAGTTTCTCATTTAGTGTGGCAAAGGAAAAAGCTTACAGCACCTGGTATTCCCAGGCGGTCTCCCATCCAAGTACTAACCAGGCCCGACCCTGCTTAGCTTCCGAGATCGGACGAGATCGGGCGTGTTCAGGGTGGTATGGCCGTAAGCAACAGAAGATGGGCCCGTCGGTCTTTTATAGCTGACAGCGGCCCCGCGCCGCGCACACAAGGAAGGGAGAATTACAATGCCCTGCTGTGGTGTTTATTCTAGTTGGGCTAGCCTGCTAAAGGTTAGAAGTGGCATTTGTCAGCAGTACCCAAGTTAGTGCTGCACCTATTAACATTGTAAAAAAATAAAAAAATAAAAAACACACTTTTGTATTGAAATGCATTGATTGATTGATTTATTTAATAATGTAACTTATGTGGATAAATGTAATTCTGCATGAATTGTATCATGGCCAAAAATGGCAGTTTCTCATTTAGTGTGGCAAAGGAAAAAGCTTACAGCACCTGGTATTCCCAGGCGGTCTCCCATCCAAGTACTAACCAGGCCCGACCCTGCTTAGCTTCCGAGATCGGACGAGATCGGGCGTGTTCAGGGTGGTATGGCCGTAAGCAACAGAAGTAGGGCCCGTCGGTATTTTATAGCTGACAGCGGCCCCGCGCCGCGCACACAAGGAAGGGAGAATTACAATGCCCTGCTGTGGTGTTTATTCTAGTTGGGCTAGCCTGCTAAAGGTTAGAAGTGGCATTTGTCAGCAGTACCCAAGTTAGTGCTGCACCTATTAACATTGTAAAAAAATAAAAAAATAAAAAACACACTTTTGTATTGAAATGCATTGATTGATTGATTTATTTAATAATGTAACTTATGTGGATATATGTAATTCTGCATGAATTGTAAACCTAAAAAGCAAAGGAAAAAGCTTACAGCACCTGGTATTCCCAGGCGGTCTCCCATCTAAGTACTAACCAGGCCCGACCCTTCTTAGCTTCCAAGATCGGACGAGATCGGGCGTGTTCAGGGTGGTATGGCCGTAAGCAACAGAAGTAGGGCCCGTCGGTCTTTTATAGCTGCAGCGGCCCCGCGCCGCGCACACAAGGAAGGGAGAATTACAATGCCCTGCTGTGGTGTTTATTCTAGTTGGGCTAGACTGCTAAAGGTTAGAAGTGGCATTTGTCAGCAGTACCCAAGTTAGTGCTGCACACGATCTAGTAATATTGTATCATGGCCAAAAATGGCAGTTTCTCATTTAGTGTGGCAAAGGAAAAAGCTTACAGCACCTGGTATTCCCAGGCGGTCTCCCATCCAAGTACTAACCAGGCCCGACCCTGCTTAGCTTCCGAGATCAGACGAGATCGGGCGTGTTCAGGGTGGTATGGCCGTAAGCAACAGAAGTAGGGCCCGTCGGTCTTTTATAGCTGACAGCGGCCCCGCGCCGCGCACACAAGGAAGGGAGAATTACAATGCCCTGCTGTGGTGTTTATTCTAGTTGGGCTAGCCTGCTAAAGGTTAGAAGTGGCATTTGTCAGCAGTACCCAAGTTAGTGCTGCACCTATTAACATTGTAAAAAAATAAAAAAATAAAAAACACACTTTTGTATTGAAATGCATTGATTGATTGATTTATTTAATAATGTAACTTATGTGGATATATGTAATTCTGCATGAATTGTAAACCTAAAAAGCAAAGGAAAAAGCTTACAGCACCTGGTATTCCCAGGCGGTCTCCCATCCAAGTACTAACCAGGCCCGACCCTGCTTAGCTTCCGAGATCGGACGAGATCGGGCGTGTTCAGGGTGGTATGGCCGTAAGCAACAGAAGTAGGGCCCGTCGGTCTTTTATAGCTGACAGCGGCCCCGCGCCGCGCACAAGGAAGGGAGAATTACAATGCCCTGCTGTGGTGTTTATTCTAGTTGGGCTAGCCTGCTAAAGGTTAGAAGTGGCATTTGTCAGCAGTACCCAAGTTAGTGCTGCACACGATCTAGTAATATTGTATCATGGCCAAAAATGGCAGTTTCTCATTTAGTGTGGCAAAGGAAAAAGCTTACAGCACCTGGTATTCCCAGGCGGTCTCCCATCCAAGTACTAACCAGGCCCGACCCTGCTTAGCTTCCGAGATCGGACGAGATCGGGCGTGTTCAGGGTGGTATGGCCGTAAGCAACAGATGTAGGGCCCGTCGGTCTTTTATAGCTGACAGCGGCCTCGCGCCGCGCACACAAGGAAGGGAGAATTACAATGCCCTGCTGTGGTGTTTATTCTAGTTGGGCTAGCCTGCTAAAGGTTAGAAGTGGCATTTGTCAGCAGTACCCAAGTTAGTGCTGCACCTATTAACATTGTAAAAAAATAAAAAAATAAAAAACACACTTTTGTATTGAAATGCATTGATTGATTGATTTATTTAATAATGTAACTTATGTGGATATATGTAATTCTGCATGAATTGTAAACCTAAAAAGCAAAGGAAAAAGCTTACAGCACCTGGTATTCCCAGGCGGTCTCCCATCCAAGTACTAACCAGGCCCGACCCTGCTTAGCTTCCGAGATCGGACGAGATCGGGCGTGTTCAGGGTGGTATGGCCGTAAGCAACAGAAGTAGGGCCCGTCGGTCTTTTATAGCTGACAGCGGCCCCGCGCCGCGCACAAGGAAGGGAGAATTACAATGCCCTGCTGTGGTGTTTATTCTAGTTGGGCTAGCCTGCTAAAGGTTAGAAGTGGCATTTGTCAGCAGTACCCAAGTTAGTGCTGCACACGATCTAGTAATATTGTATCATGGCCAAAAATGGCAGTTTCTCATTTAGTGTGGCAAAGGAAAAAGCTTACAGCACCTGGTATTCCCAGGCGGTCTCCCATCCAAGTACTAACCAGGCCCGACCCTGCTTAGCTTCCGAGATCGGACGAGATCGGGCGTGTTCAGGGTGGTATGGCCGTAAGCAACAGAAGTAGGGCCCGTCGGTCTTTTATAGCTGACAGCGGCCTCGCGCCGCGCACACAAGGAAGGGAGAATTACAATGCCCTGCTGTGGTGTTTATTCTAGTTGGGCTAGCCTGCTAAAGGTTAGAAGTGGCATTTGTCAGCAGTACCCAAGTTAGTGCTGCACCTATTAACATTGTAAAAAAATAAAAAAATAAAAAACACACTTTTGTATTGAAATGCATTGATTGATTGATTTATTTAATAATGTAACTTATGTGGATATATGTAATTCTGCATGAATTGTAAACCTAAAAAGCAAAGGAAAAAGCTTACAGCACCTGGTATTCCCAGGCGGTCTCCCATCCAAGTACTAACCAGGCCCAACCCTGCTTAGCTTCCGAGATCGGACGAGATCGGGCGTGTTCAGGGTGGTATGGCCGTAAGCAACAGAAGTAGGGCCCGTCGGTCTTTTATAGCTGACAGCGGCCCCGCGCCGCGCACACAAGGAAGGGAGAATTACAATGCCCTGCTGTGGTGTTTATTCTAGTTGGGCTAGCCTGCTAAAGGTTAGAAGTGGCATTTGTCAGCAGTACCCAAGTTAGTGCTGCACACGATCTAGTAATATTGTATCATGGCCAAAAATGGCAGTATCTCATTTAGTGTGGCAAAGGAAAAAGCTTACAGCACCTGGTATTCCCAGGCGGTCTCCCATCCAAGTACTAACCAGGCCCGACCCTGCTTAGCTTCCGAGATCGGACGAGATCGGGCGTGTTCAGGGTGGTATGGCCGTAAGCAACAGAAGATGGGCCCGTCGGTCTTTTATAGCTGACAGCGGCCCCGCGCCGCGCACACAAGGAAGGGAGAATTACAATGCCCTGCTGTGGTGTTTATTCTAGTTGGGCTAGCCTGCTAAAGGTTAGAAGTGGCATTTGTCAGCAGTACCCAAGTTAGTGCTGCACCTATTAACATTGTAAAAAAATAAAAAAATAAAAAACACACTTATGTATTGAAATGCATTGATTGATTGATTTATTTAATAATGTAACTTATGTGGATAAATGTAATTCTGCATGAATTGTATCATGGCCAAAAATGGCAGTTTCTCATTTAGTGTGGCAAAGGAAAAAGCTTACAGCACCTGGTATTCCCAGGCGGTCTCCCATCCAAGTACTAACCAGGCCCGACCCTGCTTAGCTTCCGAGATCGGACGAGATCGGGCGTGTTCAGGGTGGTATGGCCGTAAGCAACAGAAGTAGGGCCCGTCGGTATTTTATAGCTGACAGCGGCCCCGCGCCGCGCACACAAGGAAGGGAGAATTACAATGCCCTGCTGTGGTGTTTATTCTAGTTGGGCTAGCCTGCTAAAGGTTAGAAGTGGCATTTGTCAGCAGTACCCAAGTTAGTGCTGCACCTATTAACATTGTAAAAAAATAAAAAAATAAAAAACACACTTTTGTATTGAAATGCATTGATTGATTGATTTATTTAATAATGTAACTTATGTGGATAAATGTAATTCTGCATGAATTGTATCATGGCCAAAAATGGCAGTTTCTCATTTAGTGTGGCAAAGGAAAAAGCTTACAGCACCTGGTATTCCCAGGCGGTCTCCCATCCAAGTACTAACCAGGCCCGACCCTGCTTAGCTTCCGAGATCGGACGAGATCGGGCGTGTTCAGGGTGGTATGGCCGTAAGCAACAGAAGTAGGGCCCGTCGGTAATTTATAGCTGACAGCGGCCCCGCGCCGCGCACAAGGAAGGGAGAATTACAATGCCCTGCTGTGGTGTTTATTCTAGTTGGGCTAGCCTGCTAAAGGTTAGAAGTGGCATTTGTCAGCAGTACCCAAGTTAGTGCTGCACCTATTAACATTGTAAAAAAATAAAAAAATAAAAAACACACTTTTGTATTGAAATGCATTGATTGATTGATTTATTTAATAATGTAACTTATGTGGATATATGTAATTCTGCATGAATTGTAAACCTAAAAAGCAAAGGAAAAAGCTTACAGCACCTGGTATTCCCAGGCGGTCTCCCATCCAAGTACTAACCAGGCCCGACCCTGCTTAGCTTCCGAGATCGGACGAGATCGGGCGTGTTCAGGGTGGTATGGCCGTAAGCAACAGAAGTAGGGCCCGTCGGTCTTTTATAGCTGACAGCGGCCCCGCGCCGCGCACACAAGGAAGGGAGAATTACAATGCCCTGCTGTGGTGTTTATTCTAGTTGGGCTAGACTGCTAAAGGTTAGAAGTGGCATTTGTCAGCAGTACCCAAGTTAGTGCTGCACACGATCTAGTAATATTGTATCATGGCCAAAAATGGCAGTTTCTCATTTAGTGTGGCAAAGGAAAAAGCTTACAGCACCTGGTATTCCCAGGCGGTCTCCCATCCAAGTACTAACCAGGCCCGACCCTGCTTAGCTTCTGAGATCGGACGAGATCGGGCGTGTTCAGGGTGGTATGGCCGTAAGCAACAGAAGTAGGGCCCGTCGGTATTTTATAGCTGACAGCGGCCCCGCGCCGCGCACACAAGGAAGGGAGAATTACAATGCCCTGCTGTGGTGTTTATTCTAGTTGGGCTAGCCTGCTAAAGGTTAGAAGTGGCATTTGTCAGCAGTACCCAAGTTAGTGCTGCACCTATTAACATTGTAAAAAAATAAAAAAATAAAAAACACACTTTTGTATTGAAATGCATTGATTGATTGATTTATTTAATAATGTAACTTATGTGGATATATGTAATTCTGCATGAATTGTAAACCTAAAAAGCAAAGGAAAAAGCTTACAGCACCTGGTATTCCCAGGCGGTCTCCCATCCAAGTACTAACCAGGCCCGACCCTGCTTAGCTTCCGAGATCGGACGAGATCTGGCGTGTTCAGGGTGGTATGGCCGTAAGCAACAGAAGTAGGGCCCGTCGGTCTTTTATAGCTGACAGCGGCCCCGCGCCGCGCACAAGGAAGGGAGAATTACAATGCCCTGCTGTGGTGTTTATTCTAGTTGGGCTAGCCTGCTAAAGGTTAGAAGTGGCATTTGTCAGCAGTACCCAAGTTAGTGCTGCACACGATCTAGTAATATTGTATCATGGCCAAAAATGGCAGTTTCTCATTTAGTGTGGCAAAGGAAAAAGCTTACAGCACCTGGTATTCCCAGGCGGTCTCCCATCCAAGTACTAACCAGGCCCGACCCTGCTTAGCTTCCGAGATCGGACGAGATCGGGCGTGTTCAGGGTGGTATGGCCGTAAGCAACAGAAGATGGGCCCGTCGGTCTTTTATAGCTGACAGCGGCCCCGCGCCGCGCACACAAGGAAGGGAGAATTACAATGCCCTGCTGTGGTGTTTATTCTAGTTGGGCTAGCCTGCTAAAGGTTAGAAGTGGCATTTGTCAGCAGTACCCAAGTTAGTGCTGCACCTATTAACATTGTAAAAAAATAAAAAAATAAAAAACACACTTTTGTATTGAAATGCATTGATTGATTGATTTATTTAATAATGTAACTTATGTGGATAAATGTAATTCTGCATGAATTGTATCATGGCCAAAAATGGCAGTTTCTCATTTAGTGTGGCAAAGGAAAAAGCTTACAGCACCTGGTATTCCCAGGCGGTCTCCCATCCAAGTACTAACCAGGCCCGACCCTGCTTAGCTTCCGAGATCGGACGAGATCGGGCGTGTTCAGGGTGGTATGGCCGTAAGCAACAGAAGTAGGGCCCGTCGGTATTTTATAGCTGACAGCGGCCCCGCGCCGCGCACACAAGGAAGGGAGAATTACAATGCCCTGCTGTGGTGTTTATTCTAGTTGGGCTAGCCTGCTAAAGGTTAGAAGTGGCATTTGTCAGCAGTACCCAAGTTAGTGCTGCACCTATTAACATTGTAAAAAAATAAAAAAATAAAAAACACACTTTTGTATTGAAATGCATTGATTGATTGATTTATTTAATAATGTAACTTATGTGGATATATGTAATTCTGCATGAATTGTAAACCTAAAAAGCAAAGGAAAAAGCTTACAGCACCTGGTATTCCCAGGCGGTCTCCCATCTAAGTACTAACCAGGCCCGACCCTTCTTAGCTTCCAAGATCGGACGAGATCGGGCGTGTTCAGGGTGGTATGGCCGTAAGCAACAGAAGTAGGGCCCGTCGGTCTTTTATAGCTGCAGCGGCCCCGCGCCGCGCACACAAGGAAGGGAGAATTACAATGCCCTGCTGTGGTGTTTATTCTAGTTGGGCTAGACTGCTAAAGGTTAGAAGTGGCATTTGTCAGCAGTACCCAAGTTAGTGCTGCACACGATCTAGTAATATTGTATCATGGCCAAAAATGGCAGTTTCTCATTTAGTGTGGCAAAGGAAAAAGCTTACAGCACCTGGTATTCCCAGGCGGTCTCCCATCCAAGTACTAACCAGGCCCGACCCTGCTTAGCTTCCGAGATCAGACGAGATCGGGCGTGTTCAGGGTGGTATGGCCGTAAGCAACAGAAGTAGGGCCCGTCGGTCTTTTATAGCTGACAGCGGCCCCGCGCCGCGCACACAAGGAAGGGAGAATTACAATGCCCTGCTGTGGTGTTTATTCTAGTTGGGCTAGCCTGCTAAAGGTTAGAAGTGGCATTTGTCAGCAGTACCCAAGTTAGTGCTGCACCTATTAACATTGTAAAAAAATAAAAAAATAAAAAACACACTTTTGTATTGAAATGCATTGATTGATTGATTTATTTAATAATGTAACTTATGTGGATATATGTAATTCTGCATGAATTGTAAACCTAAAAAGCAAAGGAAAAAGCTTACAGCACCTGGTATTCCCAGGCGGTCTCCCATCCAAGTACTAACCAGGCCCGACCCTGCTTAGCTTCCGAGATCGGACGAGATCGGGCGTGTTCAGGGTGGTATGGCCGTAAGCAACAGAAGTAGGGCCCGTCGGTCTTTTATAGCTGACAGCGGCCCCGCGCCGCGCACAAGGAAGGGAGAATTACAATGCCCTGCTGTGGTGTTTATTCTAGTTGGGCTAGCCTGCTAAAGGTTAGAAGTGGCATTTGTCAGCAGTACCCAAGTTAGTGCTGCACACGATCTAGTAATATTGTATCATGGCCAAAAATGGCAGTTTCTCATTTAGTGTGGCAAAGGAAAAAGCTTACAGCACCTGGTATTCCCAGGCGGTCTCCCATCCAAGTACTAACCAGGCCCGACCCTGCTTAGCTTCCGAGATCGGACGAGATCGGGCGTGTTCAGGGTGGTATGGCCGTAAGCAACAGATGTAGGGCCCGTCGGTCTTTTATAGCTGACAGCGGCCTCGCGCCGCGCACACAAGGAAGGGAGAATTACAATGCCCTGCTGTGGTGTTTATTCTAGTTGGGCTAGCCTGCTAAAGGTTAGAAGTGGCATTTGTCAGCAGTACCCAAGTTAGTGCTGCACCTATTAACATTGTAAAAAAATAAAAAAATAAAAAACACACTTTTGTATTGAAATGCATTGATTGATTGATTTATTTAATAATGTAACTTATGTGGATATATGTAATTCTGCATGAATTGTAAACCTAAAAAGCAAAGGAAAAAGCTTACAGCACCTGGTATTCCCAGGCGGTCTCCCATCCAAGTACTAACCAGGCCCGACCCTGCTTAGCTTCCGAGATCGGACGAGATCGGGCGTGTTCAGGGTGGTATGGCCGTAAGCAACAGAAGTAGGGCCCGTCGGTCTTTTATAGCTGACAGCGGCCCCGCGCCGCGCACAAGGAAGGGAGAATTACAATGCCCTGCTGTGGTGTTTATTCTAGTTGGGCTAGCCTGCTAAAGGTTAGAAGTGGCATTTGTCAGCAGTACCCAAGTTAGTGCTGCACACGATCTAGTAATATTGTATCATGGCCAAAAATGGCAGTTTCTCATTTAGTGTGGCAAAGGAAAAAGCTTACAGCACCTGGTATTCCCAGGCGGTCTCCCATCCAAGTACTAACCAGGCCCGACCCTGCTTAGCTTCCGAGATCGGACGAGATCGGGCGTGTTCAGGGTGGTATGGCCGTAAGCAACAGAAGTAGGGCCCGTCGGTCTTTTATAGCTGACAGCGGCCTCGCGCCGCGCACACAAGGAAGGGAGAATTACAATGCCCTGCTGTGGTGTTTATTCTAGTTGGGCTAGCCTGCTAAAGGTTAGAAGTGGCATTTGTCAGCAGTACCCAAGTTAGTGCTGCACCTATTAACATTGTAAAAAAATAAAAAAATAAAAAACACACTTTTGTATTGAAATGCATTGATTGATTGATTTATTTAATAATGTAACTTATGTGGATATATGTAATTCTGCATGAATTGTAAACCTAAAAAGCAAAGGAAAAAGCTTACAGCACCTGGTATTCCCAGGCGGTCTCCCATCCAAGTACTAACCAGGCCCGACCCTGCTTAGCTTCCGAGATCGGACGAGATCGGGCGTGTTCAGGGTGGTATGGCCGTAAGCAACAGAAGTAGGGCCCGTCGGTCTTTTATAGCTGACAGCGGCCCCGCGCCGCGCACAAGGAAGGGAGAATTACAATGCCCTGCTGTGGTGTTTATTCTAGTTGGGCTAGCCTGCTAAAGGTTAGAAGTGGCATTTGTCAGCAGTACCCAAGTTAGTGCTGCACACGATCTAGTAATATTGTATCATGGCCAAAAATGGCAGTTTCTCATTTAGTGTGGCAAAGGAAAAAGCTTACAGCACCTGGTATTCCCAGGCGGTCTCCCATCCAAGTACTAACCAGGCCCGACCCTGCTTAGCTTCCGAGATCGGACGAGATCGGGCGTGTTCAGGGTGGTATGGCCGTAAGCAACAGAAGTAGGGCCCGTCGGTCTTTTATAGCTGACAGCGGCCTCGCGCCGCGCACACAAGGAAGGGAGAATTACAATGCCCTGCTGTGGTGTTTATTCTAGTTGGGCTAGCCTGCTAAAGGTTAGAAGTGGCATTTGTCAGCAGTACCCAAGTTAGTGCTGCACCTATTAACATTGTAAAAAAATAAAAAAATAAAAAACACACTTTTGTATTGAAATGCATTGATTGATTGATTTATTTAATAATGTAACTTATGTGGATATATGTAATTCTGCATGAATTGTAAACCTAAAAAGCAAAGGAAAAAGCTTACAGCACCTGGTATTCCCAGGCGGTCTCCCATCCAAGTACTAACCAGGCCCAACCCTGCTTAGCTTCCGAGATCGGACGAGATCGGGCGTGTTCAGGGTGGTATGGCCGTAAGCAACAGAAGTAGGGCCCGTCGGTCTTTTATAGCTGACAGCGGCCCCGCGCCGCGCACACAAGGAAGGGAGAATTACAATGCCCTGCTGTGGTGTTTATTCTAGTTGGGCTAGCCTGCTAAAGGTTAGAAGTGGCATTTGTCAGCAGTACCCAAGTTAGTGCTGCACACGATCTAGTAATATTGTATCATGGCCAAAAATGGCAGTTTCTCATTTAGTGTGGCAAAGGAAAAAGCTTACAGCACCTGGTATTCCCAGGCGGTCTCCCATCCAAGTACTAACCAGGCCCGACCCTGCTTAGCTTCCGAGATCAGACGAGATCGGGCGTGTTCAGGGTGGTATGGCCGTAAGCAACAGAAGTAGGGCCCGTCGGTCTTTTATAGCTGACAGCGGCCTCGCGCCGCGCACACAAGGAAGGGAGAATTACAATGCCCTGCTGTGGTGTTTATTCTAGTTGGGCTAGCCTGCTAAAGGTTAGAAGTGGCATTTGTCAGCAGTACCCAAGTTAGTGCTGCACCTATTAACATTGTAAAAAAATAAAAAAATAAAAAACACACTTTTGTATTGAAATGCATTGATTGATTGATTTATTTAATAATGTAACTTATGTGGATATATGTAATTCTGCATGAATTGTAAACCTAAAAAGCAAAGGAAAAAGCTTACAGCACCTGGTATTCCCAGGCGGTCTCCCATCCAAGTACTAACCAGGCCCGACCCTGCTTAGCTTCCGAGATCGGACGAGATCGGGCGTGTTCAGGGTGGTATGGCCGTAAGCAACAGAAGTAGGGCCCGTCGGTCTTTTATAGCTGACAGCGGCCCCGCGCCGCGCACACAAGGAAGGGAGAATTACAATGCCCTGCTGTGGTGTTTATTCTAGTTGGGCTAGACTGCTAAAGGCTAGAAGTGGCATTTGTCAGCAGTACCCAAGTTAGTGCTGCACACGATCTAGTAATATTGTATCATGGCCAAAAATGGCAGTTTCTCATTTAGTGTGGCAAAGGAAAAAGCTTACAGCACCTGGTATTCCCAGGCGGTCTCCCATCCAAGTACTAACCAGGCCCGACCCTGCTTAGCTTCCGAGATCTGACAAGATCGGGCGTGTTCAGGGTGGTATGGCCGTAAGCAACAGAAGTAGGGCCCGTCGGTCTTTTATAGCTGACAGCGGCCCCGCGCCGCGCACACAAGGAAGGGAGAATTACAATGCCCTGCTGTGGTGTTTATTCTAGTTGGGCTAGCCTGCTAAAGGTTAGAAGTGGCATTTGTCAGCAGTACCCAAGTTAGTGCTGCACCTATTAACATTGTAAAAAAATAAAAAAATAAAAAACACACTTTTGTATTGAAATGCATTGATTGATTGATTTATTTAATAATGTAACTTATGTGGATAAATGTAATTCTGCATGAATTGTATCATGGCCAAAAATGGCAGTTTCTCATTTAGTGTGGCAAAGGAAAAAGCTTACAGCACCTGGTATTCCCAGGCGGTCTCCCATCCAAGTACTAACCAGGCCCGACCCTGCTTAGCTTCCGAGATCGGACGAGATCGGGCGTGTTCAGGGTGGTATGGCCGTAAGCAACAGAAGTAGGGCCCGTCGGTATTTTATAGCTGACAGCGGCCCCGCGCCGCGCACACAAGGAAGGGAGAATTACAATGCCCTGCTGTGGTGTTTATTCTAGTTGGGCTAGCCTGCTAAAGGTTAGAAGTGGCATTTGTCAGCAGTACCCAAGTTAGTGCTGCACCTATTAACATTGTAAAAAAATAAAAAAATAAAAAACACACTTTTGTATTGAAATGCATTGATTGATTGATTTATTTAATAATGTAACTTATGTGGATATATGTAATTCTGCATGAATTGTAAACCTAAAAAGCAAAGGAAAAAGCTTACAGCACCTGGTATTCCCAGGCGGTCTCCCATCCAAGTACTAACCAGGCCCGACCCTGCTTAGCTTCCGAGATCGGACGAGATCAGGCGTGTTCAGGGTGGTATGGCCGTAAGCAACAGAAGTAGGGCCCGTCGGTCTTTTATAGCTGACAGCGGCCCCGCGCCGCGCACACAAGGAAGGGAGAATTACAATGCCCTGCTGTGGTGTTTATTCTAGTTGGGCTAGACTGCTAAAGGTTAGAAGTGGCATTTGTCAGCAGTACCCAAGTTAGTGCTGCACACGATCTAGTAATATTGTATCATGGCCAAAAATGGCAGTTTCTCATTTAGTGTGGCAAAGGAAAAAGCTTACAGCACCTGGTATTCCCAGGCGGTCTCCCATCCAAGTACTAACCAGGCCCGACCCTGCTTAGCTTCTGAGATCGGACGAGATCGGGCGTGTTCAGGGTGGTATGGCCGTAAGCAACAGAAGTAGGGCCCGTCGGTATTTTATAGCTGACAGCGGCCCCGCGCCGCGCACACAAGGAAGGGAGAATTACAATGCCCTGCTGTGGTGTTTATTCTAGTTGGGCTAGCCTGCTAAAGGTTAGAAGTGGCATTTGTCAGCAGTACCCAAGTTAGTGCTGCACCTATTAACATTGTAAAAAAATAAAAAAATAAAAAACACACTTTTGTATTGAAATGCATTGATTGATTGATTTATTTAATAATGTAACTTATGTGGATATATGTAATTCTGCATGAATTGTAAACCTAAAAAGCAAAGGAAAAAGCTTACAGCACCTGGTATTCCCAGGCGGTCTCCCATCCAAGTACTAACCAGGCCCGACCCTGCTTAGCTTCCGAGATCGGACGAGATCTGGCGTGTTCAGGGTGGTATGGCCGTAAGCAACAGAAGTAGGGCCCGTCGGTCTTTTATAGCTGACAGCGGCCCCGCGCCGCGCACAAGGAAGGGAGAATTACAATGCCCTGCTGTGGTGTTTATTCTAGTTGGGCTAGCCTGCTAAAGGTTAGAAGTGGCATTTGTCAGCAGTACCCAAGTTAGTGCTGCACACGATCTAGTAATATTGTATCATGGCCAAAAATGGCAGTTTCTCATTTAGTGTGGCAAAGGAAAAAGCTTACAGCACCTGGTATTCCCAGGCGGTCTCCCATCCAAGTACTAACCAGGCCCGACCCTGCTTAGCTTCCGAGATCGGACGAGATCGGGCGTGTTCAGGGTGGTATGGCCGTAAGCAACAGAAGATGGGCCCGTCGGTCTTTTATAGCTGACAGCGGCCCCGCGCCGCGCACACAAGGAAGGGAGAATTACAATGCCCTGCTGTGGTGTTTATTCTAGTTGGGCTAGCCTGCTAAAGGTTAGAAGTGGCATTTGTCAGCAGTACCCAAGTTAGTGCTGCACCTATTAACATTGTAAAAAAATAAAAAAATAAAAAACACACTTTTGTATTGAAATGCATTGATTGATTGATTTATTTAATAATGTAACTTATGTGGATAAATGTAATTCTGCATGAATTGTATCATGGCCAAAAATGGCAGTTTCTCATTTAGTGTGGCAAAGGAAAAAGCTTACAGCACCTGGTATTCCCAGGCGGTCTCCCATCCAAGTACTAACCAGGCCCGACCCTGCTTAGCTTCCGAGATCGGACGAGATCGGGCGTGTTCAGGGTGGTATGGCCGTAAGCAACAGAAGTAGGGCCCGTCGGTCTTTTATAGCTGACAGCGGCCTCGCGCCGCGCACACAAGGAAGGGAGAATTACAATGCCCTGCTGTGGTGTTTATTCTAGTTGGGCTAGCCTGCTAAAGGTTAGAAGTGGCATTTGTCAGCAGTACCCAAGTTAGTGCTGCACCTATTAACATTGTAAAAAAATAAAAAAATAAAAAACACACTTTTGTATTGAAATGCATTGATTGATTGATTTATTTAATAATGTAACTTATGTGGATATATGTAATTCTGCATGAATTGTAAACCTAAAAAGCAAAGGAAAAAGCTTACAGCACCTGGTATTCCCAGGCGGTCTCCCATCCAAGTACTAACCAGGCCCGACCCTGCTTAGCTTCCGAGATCGGACGAGATCGGGCGTGTTCAGGGTGGTATGGCCGTAAGCAACAGAAGTAGGGCCCGTCGGTCTTTTATAGCTGACAGCGGCCCCGCGCCGCGCACACAAGGAAGGGAGAATTACAATGCCCTGCTGTGGTGTTTATTCTAGTTGGGCTAGACTGCTAAAGGCTAGAAGTGGCATTTGTCAGCAGTACCCAAGTTAGTGCTGCACACGATCTAGTAATATTGTATCATGGCCAAAAATGGCAGTTTCTCATTTAGTGTGGCAAAGGAAAAAGCTTACAGCACCTGGTATTCCCAGGCGGTCTCCCATCCAAGTACTAACCAGGCCCGACCCTGCTTAGCTTCCGAGATCGGACGAGATCGGGCGTGTTCAGGGTGGTATGGCCGTAAGCAACAGAAGTAGGGCCCGTCGGTCTTTTATAGCTGACAGCGGCCTCGCGCCGCGCACACAAGGAAGGGAGAATTACAATGCCCTGCTGTGGTGTTTATTCTAGTTGGGCTAGCCTGCTAAAGGTTAGAAGTGGCATTTGTCAGCAGTACCCAAGTTAGTGCTGCACCTATTAACATTGTAAAAAAATAAAAAAATAAAAAACACACTTTTGTATTGAAATGCATTGATTGATTGATTTATTTAATAATGTAACTTATGTGGATATATGTAATTCTGCATGAATTGTAAACCTAAAAAGCAAAGGAAAAAGCTTACAGCACCTGGTATTCCCAGGCGGTCTCCCATCCAAGTACTAACCAGGCCCGACCCTGCTTAGCTTCCGAGATCGGACGAGATCGGGCGTGTTCAGGGTGGTATGGCCGTAAGCAACAGAAGTAGGGCCCGTCGGTCTTTTATAGCTGACAGCGGCCCCGCGCCGCGCACAAGGAAGGGAGAATTACAATGCCCTGCTGTGGTGTTTATTCTAGTTGGGCTAGCCTGCTAAAGGTTAGAAGTGGCATTTGTCAGCAGTACCCAAGTTAGTGCTGCACACGATCTAGTAATATTGTATCATGGCCAAAAATGGCAGTTTCTCATTTAGTGTGGCAAAGGAAAAAGCTTACAGCACCTGGTATTCCCAGGCGGTCTCCCATCCAAGTACTAACCAGGCCCGACCCTGCTTAGCTTCCGAGATCGGACGAGATCGGGCGTGTTCAGGGTGGTTTGGCCGTAAGCAACAGAAGTAGGGCCCGTCGGTCTTTTATAGGTGACAGCGGCCTCGCGCCGCGCACACAAGGAAGGGAGAATTACAATGCCCTGCTGTGGTGTTTATTCTAGTTGGGCTAGCCTGCTAAAGGTTAGAAGTGGCATTTGTCAGCAGTACCCAAGTTAGTGCTGCACCTATTAACATTGTAAAAAAATAAAAAAATAAAAAACACACTTTTGTATTGAAATGCATTGATTGATTGATTTATTTAATAATGTAACTTATGTGGATATATGTAATTCTGCATGAATTGTAAACCTAAAAAGCAAAGGAAAAAGCTTACAGCACCTGGTATTCCCAGGCGGTCTCCCATCCAAGTACTAACCAGGCCCGACCCTGCTTAGCTTCCGAGATCGGACGAGATCGGGCGTGTTCAGGGTGGTATGGCCGTAAGCAACAGAAGTAGGGCCCGTCGGTCTTTTATAGCTGACAGCGGCCCCGCGCCGCGCACACAAGGAAGGGAGAATTACAATGCCCTGCTGTGGTGTTTATTCTAGTTGGGCTAGACTGCTAAAGGCTAGAAGTGGCATTTGTCAGCAGTACCCAAGTTAGTGCTGCACACGATCTAGTAATATTGTATCATGGCCAAAAATGGCAGTTTCTCATTTAGTGTGGCAAAGGAAAAAGCTTACAGCACCTGGTATTCCCAGGCGGTCTCCCATCCAAGTACTAACCAGGCCCGACCCTGCTTAGCTTCCGAGATCGGACGAGATCGGGCGTGTTCAGGGTGGTATGGCCGTAAGCAACAGAAGTAGGGCCCGTCGGTCTTTTATAGCTGACAGCGGCCTCGCGCCGCGCACACAAGGAAGGGAGAATTACAATGCCCTGCTGTGGTGTTTATTCTAGTTGGGCTAGCCTGCTAAAGGTTAGAAGTGGCATTTGTCAGCAGTACCCAAGTTAGTGCTGCACCTATTAACATTGTAAAAAAATAAAAAAATAAAAAACACACTTTTGTATTGAAATGCATTGATTGATTGATTTATTTAATAATGTAACTTATGTGGATATATGTAATTCTGCATGAATTGTAAACCTAAAAAGCAAAGGAAAAAGCTTACAGCACCTGGTATTCCCAGGCGGTCTCCCATCCAAGTACTAACCAGGCCCGACCCTGCTTAGCTTCCGAGATCGGACGAGATCGGGCGTGTTCAGGGTGGTATGGCCGTAAGCAACAGAAGTAGGGCCCGTCGGTCTTTTATAGCTGACAGCGGCCCCGCGCCGCGCACACAAGGAAGGGAGAATTACAATGCCCTGCTGTGGTGTTTATTCTAGTTGGGCTAGACTGCTAAAGGCTAGAAGTGGCATTTGTCAGCAGTACCCAAGTTAGTGCTGCACACGATCTAGTAATATTGTATCATGGCCAAAAATGGCAGTTTCTCATTTAGTGTGGCAAAGGAAAAAGCTTACAGCACCTGGTATTCCCAGGCGGTCTCCCATCCAAGTACTAACCAGGCCCGACCCTGCTTAGCTTCCGAGATCGGACGAGATCGGGCGTGTTCAGGGTGGTATGGCCGTAAGCAACAGAAGTAGGGCCCGTCGGTCTTTTATAGCTGACAGCGGCCCCGCGCCGCGCACAAGGAAGGGAGAATTACAATGCCCTGCTGTGGTGTTTATTCTAGTTGGGCTAGCCTGCTAAAGGTTAGAAGTGGCATTTGTCAGCAGTACCCAAGTTAGTGCTGCACCTATTAACATTGTAAAAAAATAAAAAAATAAAAAACACACTTTTGTATTGAAATGCATTGATTGATTGATTTATTTAATAATGTAACTTATGTGGATAAATGTAATTCTGCATGAATTGTATCATGGCCAAAAATGGCAGTTTCTCATTTAGTGTGGCAAAGGAAAAAGCTTACAGCACCTGGTATTCCCAGGCGGTCTCCCATCCAAGTACTAACCAGGCCCGACCCTGCTTAGCTTCCGAGATCGGACGAGATCGGGCGTGTTCAGGGTGGTATGGCCGTAAGCAACAGAAGTAGGGCCCGTCGGTAATTTATAGCTGACAGCGGCCCCGCGCCGCGCACACAAGGAAGGGAGAATTACAATGCCCTGCTGTGGTGTTTATTCTAGTTGGGCTAGCCTGCTAAAGGTTAGAAGTGGCATTTGTCAGCAGTACCCAAGTTAGTGCTGCACCTATTAACATTGTAAAAAAATAAAAAAATAAAAAACACACTTTTGTATTGAAATGCATTGATTGATTGATTTATTTAATAATGTAACTTATGTGGATATATGTAATTCTGCATGAATTGTAAACCTAAAAAGCAAAGGAAAAAGCTTACAGCACCTGGTATTCCCAGGCGGTCTCCCATCCAAGTACTAACCAGGCCCGACCCTGCTTAGCTTCCGAGATCGGACGAGATCGGGCGTGTTCAGGGTGGTATGGCCGTAAGCAACAGAAGTAGGGCCCGTCGGTGTTTTATAGCTGACAGCTGCCCCGCGCCGCGCACACAAGGAAGGGAGAATTACAATGCCCTGCTGTGGTGTTTATTCTAGTTGGGCTAGACTGCTAAATGTTAGAAGTGGCATTTGTCAGCAGTACCCAAGTTAGTGCTGCACACGATCTAGTAATATTGTATCATGGCCAAAAATGGCAGTTTCTCATTTAGTGTGGCAAAGGAAAAAGCTTACAGCACCTGGTATTCCCAGGCGGTCTCCCATCCAAGTACTAACCAGGCCCGACCCTGCTTAGCTTCTGAGATCGGACGAGATCGGGCGTGTTCAGGGTGGTATGGCCGTAAGCAACAGAAGTTGGGCCCGTCGGTCTTTTATAGCTGACAGCGGCCCCGCGCCGCGCACAAGGAAGGGAGAATTACAATGCCCTGCTGTGGTGTTTATTCTAGTTGGGCTAGCCTGCTAAAGGTTAGAAGTGGCATTTGTCAGCAGTACCCAAGTTAGTGCTGCACACAATCTAGTAATATTGTATCATGGCCAAAAATGGCAGTTTCTCATTTAGTGTGGCAAAGGAAAAAGCTTACAGCACCTGGTATTCCCAGGCGGTCTCCCATCCAAGTACTAACCAGGCCCGACCCTGCTTAGCTTCCGAGATCGGACGAGATCGGGCGTGTTCAGGGTGGTATGGCCGTAAGCAACAGAAGTAGGGCCCGTCGGTCTTTTATAGCTGACAGCGGCCTCGCGCCGCGCACACAAGGAAGGGAGAATTACAATGCCCTGCTGTGGTGTTTATTCTAGTTGGGCTAGCCTGCTAAAGGTTAGAAGTGGCATTTGTCAGCAGTACCCAAGTTAGTGCTGCACCTATTAACATTGTAAAAAAATAAAAAAATAAAAAACACACTTTTGTATTGAAATGCATTGATTGATTGATTTATTTAATAATGTAACTTATGTGGATATATGTAATTCTGCATGAATTGTAAACCTAAAAAGCAAAGGAAAAAGCTTACAGCACCTGGTATTCCCAGGCGGTCTCCCATCCAAGTACTAACCAGGCCCGACCCTGCTTAGCTTCCGAGATCGGACGAGATCGTGCGTGTTCAGGGTGGTATGGCCGTAAGCAACAGAAGTAGGGCCCGTCGGTCTTTTATAGCTGACAGCGGCCCCGCGCCGCGCACACAAGGAAGGGAGAATTACAATGCCCTGCTGTGGTGTTTATTCTAGTTGGGCTAGACTGCTAAAGGCTAGAAGTGGCATTTGTCAGCAGTACCCAAGTTAGTGCTGCACACGATCTAGTAATATTGTATCATGGCCAAAAATGGCAGTTTCTCATTTAGTGTGGCAAAGGAAAAAGCTTACAGCACCTGGTATTCCCAGGCGGTCTCCCATCCAAGTACTAACCAGGCCCGACCCTGCTTAGCTTCCGAGATCGGACGAGATCGGGCGTGTTCAGGGTGGTATGGCCGTAAGCAACAGAAGTAGGGCCCGTCGGTCTTTTATAGCTGACAGCGGCCTCGCGCCGCGCACACAAGGAAGGGAGAATTACAATGCCCTGCTGTGGTGTTTATTCTAGTTGGGCTAGCCTGCTAAAGGTTAGAAGTGGCATTTGTCAGCAGTACCCAAGTTAGTGCTGCACCTATTAACATTGTAAAAAAATAAAAAAATAAAAAACACACTTTTGTATTGAAATGCATTGATTGATTGATTTATTTAATAATGTAACTTATGTGGATATATGTAATTCTGCATGAATTGTAAACCTAAAAAGCAAAGGAAAAAGCTTACAGCACCTGGTATTCCCAGGCGGTCTCCCATCCAAGTACTAACCAGGCCCGACCCTGCTTAGCTTCCGAGATCGGACGAGATCGGGCGTGTTCAGGGTGGTATGGCCGTAAGCAACAGAAGTAGGGCCCGTCGGTCTTTTATAGCTGACAGCGGCCCCGCGCCGCGCACACAAGGAAGGGAGAATTACAATGCCCTGCTGTGGTGTTTATTCTAGTTGGGCTAGACTGCTAAAGGCTAGAAGTGGCATTTGTCAGCAGTACCCAAGTTAGTGCTGCACACGATCTAGTAATATTGTATCATGGCCAAAAATGGCAGTTTCTCATTTAGTGTGGCAAAGGAAAAAGCTTACAGCACCTGGTATTCCCAGGCGGTCTCCCATCCAAGTACTAACCAGGCCCGACCCTGCTTAGCTTCCGAGATCGGACGAGATCGGGCGTGTTCAGGGTGGTATGGCCGTAAGCAACAGAAGTAGGGCCCGTCGGTCTTTTATAGCTGACAGCGGCCCCGCGCCGCGCACAAGGAAGGGAGAATTACAATGCCCTGCTGTGGTGTTTATTCTAGTTGGGCTAGCCTGCTAAAGGTTAGAAGTGGCATTTGTCAGCAGTACCCAAGTTAGTGCTGCACCTATTAACATTGTAAAAAAATAAAAAAATAAAAAACACACTTTTGTATTGAAATGCATTGATTGATTGATTTATTTAATAATGTAACTTATGTGGATAAATGTAATTCTGCATGAATTGTATCATGGCCAAAAATGGCAGTTTCTCATTTAGTGTGGCAAAGGAAAAAGCTTACAGCACCTGGTATTCCCAGGCGGTCTCCCATCCAAGTACTAACCAGGCCCGACCCTGCTTAGCTTCCGAGATCGGACGAGATCGGGCGTGTTCAGGGTGGTATGGCCGTAAGCAACAGAAGTAGGGCCCGTCGGTAATTTATAGCTGACAGCGGCCCCGCGCCGCGCACACAAGGAAGGGAGAATTACAATGCCCTGCTGTGGTGTTTATTCTAGTTGGGCTAGCCTGCTAAAGGTTAGAAGTGGCATTTGTCAGCAGTACCCAAGTTAGTGCTGCACCTATTAACATTGTAAAAAAATAAAAAAATAAAAAACACACTTTTGTATTGAAATGCATTGATTGATTGATTTATTTAATAATGTAACTTATGTGGATATATGTAATTCTGCATGAATTGTAAACCTAAAAAGCAAAGGAAAAAGCTTACAGCACCTGGTATTCCCAGGCGGTCTCCCATCCAAGTACTAACCAGGCCCGACCCTGCTTAGCTTCCGAGATCGGACGAGATCGGGCGTGTTCAGGGTGGTATGGCCGTAAGCAACAGAAGTAGGGCCCGTCGGTGTTTTATAGCTGACAGCTGCCCCGCGCCGCGCACACAAGGAAGGGAGAATTACAATGCCCTGCTGTGGTGTTTATTCTAGTTGGGCTAGACTGCTAAAGGTTAGAAGTGGCATTTGTCAGCAGTACCCAAGTTAGTGCTGCACACGATCTAGTAATATTGTATCATGGCCAAAAATGGCAGTTTCTCATTTAGTGTGGCAAAGGAAAAAGCTTACAGCACCTGGTATTCCCAGGCGGTCTCCCATCCAAGTACTAACCAGGCCCGACCCTGCTTAGCTTCTGAGATCGGACGAGATCGGGCGTGTTCAGGGTGGTATGGCCGTAAGCAACAGAAGTTGGGCCCGTCGGTCTTTTATAGCTGACAGCGGCCCCGCGCCGCGCACAAGGAAGGGAGAATTACAATGCCCTGCTGTGGTGTTTATTCTAGTTGGGCTAGCCTGCTAAAGGTTAGAAGTGGCATTTGTCAGCAGTACCCAAGTTAGTGCTGCACACAATCTAGTAATATTGTATCATGGCCAAAAATGGCAGTTTCTCATTTAGTGTGGCAAAGGAAAAAGCTTACAGCACCTGGTATTCCCAGGCGGTCTCCCATCCAAGTACTAACCAGGCCCGACCCTGCTTAGCTTCCGAGATCGGACGAGATCGGGCGTGTTCAGGGTGGTATGGCCGTAAGCAACAGAAGTAGGGCCCGTCGGTCTTTTATAGCTGACAGCGGCCTCGCGCCGCGCACACAAGGAAGGGAGAATTACAATGCCCTGCTGTGGTGTTTATTCTAGTTGGGCTAGCCTGCTAAAGGTTAGAAGTGGCATTTGTCAGCAGTACCCAAGTTAGTGCTGCACCTATTAACATTGTAAAAAAATAAAAAAATAAAAAACACAC
>NC_137869.1:49061871-49079371 GCF_963924005.1 Protomyctophum bolini | reverse complement strand
AAAAAGCTTACAGCACCTGGTATTCCCAGGCGGTCTCCCATCCAAGTACTAACCAGGCCCGACCCTGCTTAGCTTCCGAGATCGGACGAGATCGGGCGTGTTCAGGGTGGTATGGCCGTAAGCAACAGAAGTAGGGCCCGTCGGTATTTTATAGCTGACAGCGGCCCCGCGCCGCGCACACAAGGAAGGGAGAATTACAATGCCCTGCTGTGGTGTTTATTCTAGTTGGGCTAGCCTGCTAAAGGTTAGAAGTGGCATTTGTCAGCAGTACCCAAGTTAGTGCTGCACCTATTAACATTGTAAAAAAATAAAAAAATAAAAAACACACTTTTGTATTGAAATGCATTGATTGATTGATTTATTTAATAATGTAACTTATGTGGATATATGTAATTCTGCATGAATTGTAAACCTAAAAAGCAAAGGAAAAAGCTTACAGCACCTGGTATTCCCAGGCGGTCTCCCATCCAAGTACTAACCAGGCCCGACCCTGCTTAGCTTCCAAGATCGGACGAGATCGGGCGTGTTCAGGGTGGTATGGCCGTAAGCAACAGAAGTAGGGCCCGTCGGTCTTTTATAGCTGACAGCGGCCCCGCGCCGCGCACACAAGGAAGGGAGAATTACAATGCCCTGCTGTGGTGTTTATTCTAGTTGGGCTAGACTGCTAAAGGTTAGAATTGGCATTTGTCAGCAGTACCCAAGTTAGTGCTGCACACGATCTAGTAATATTGTATCATGGCCAAAAATGGCAGTTTCTCATTTAGTGTGGCAAAGGAAAAAGCTTACAGCACCTGGTATTCCCAGGCGGTCTCCCATCCAAGTACTAACCAGGCCCGACCCTGCTTAGCTTCCGAGATCGGACGAGATCGGGCGTGTTCAGGGTGGTATGGCCGTAAGCAACAGAAGTAGGGCCCGTCGGTCTTTTATAGCTGACAGCGGCCCCGCGCCGCGCACACAAGGAAGGGAGAATTACAATGCCCTGCTGTGGTGTTTATTCTAGTTGGGCTAGCCTGCTAAAGGATAGAAGTGGCATTTGTCAGCAGTACCCAAGTTAGTGCTGCACCTATTAACATTGTAAAAAAATAAAAAAATAAAAAACACACTTTTGTATTGAAATGCAATGATTGATTGATTTATTTAATAATGTAACTTATGTGGATATATGTAATTCTGCATGAATTGTAAACCTAAAAAGCAAAGGAAAAAGCTTACAGCACCTGGTATTCCCAGGCGGTCTCCCATCCAAGTACTAACCAGGCCCGACCCTGCTTAGCTTCCGAGATCGGACGAGATCGGGCGTGTTCAGGGTGGTATGGCCGTAAGCAACAGAAGTAGGGCCCGTCGGTCTTTTATAGCTGACAGCGGCCCCGCGCCGCGCACAAGGAAGGGAGAATTACAATGCCCTGCTGTGGTGTTTATTCTAGTTGGGCTAGCCTGCTAAAGGTTAGAAGTGGCATTTGTCAGCAGTACCCAAGTTAGTGCTGCACACGATCTAGTAATATTGTATCATGGCCAAAAATGGCAGTTTCTCATTTAGTGTGGCAAAGGAAAAAGCTTACAGCACCTGGTATTCCCAGGCGGTCTCCCATCCAAGTACTAACCAGGCCCGACCCTGCTTAGCTTCCGAGATCGGACGAGATCGGGCGTGTTCAGGGTGGTATGGCCGTAAGCAACAGATGTAGGGCCCGTCGGTCTTTTATAGCTGACAGCGGCCTCGCGCCGCGCACAAGGAAGGGAGAATTACAATGCCCTGCTGTGGTGTTTATTCTAGTTGGGCTAGCCTGCTAAAGGTTAGAAGTGGCATTTGTCAGCAGTACCCAAGTTAGTGCTGCACACGATCTAGTAATATTGTATCATGGCCAAAAATGGCAGTTTCTCATTTAGTGTGGCAAAGGAAAAAGCTTACAGCACCTGGTATTCCCAGGCGGTCTCCCATCCAAGTACTAACCAGGCCCGACCCTGCTTAGCTTCCGAGATCGGACGAGATCGGGCGTGTTCAGGGTGGTATGGCCGTAAGCAACAGAAGTAGGGCCCGTCGGTCTTTTATAGCTGACAGCGGCCTCGCGCCGCGCACACAAGGAAGGGAGAATTACAATGCCCTGCTGTGGTGTTTATTCTAGTTGGGCTAGCCTGCTAAAGGTTAGAAGTGGCATTTGTCAGCAGTACCCAAGTTAGTGCTGCACCTATTAACATTGTAAAAAAATAAAAAAATAAAAAACACACTTTTGTATTGAAATGCATTGATTGATTGATTTATTTAATAATGTAACTTATGTGGATATATGTAATTCTGCATGAATTGTAAACCTAAAAAGCAAAGGAAAAAGCTTACAGCACCTGGTATTCCCAGGCGGTCTCCGATCCAAGTACTAACCAGGCCCGACCCTGCTTAGCTTCCGAGATCGGACGAGATCGGGCGTGTTCAGGGTGGTATGGCCGTAAGCAACAGAAGTAGGGCCCGTCGGTCTTTTATAGCTGACAGCGGCCCCGCGCCGCGCACACAAGGAAGGGAGAATTACAATGCCCTGCTGTGGTGTTTATTCTAGTTGGGCTAGACTGCTAAAGGCTAGAAGTGGCATTTGTCAGCAGTACCCAAGTTAGTGCTGCACACGATCTAGTAATATTGTATCATGGCCAAAAATGGCAGTTTCTCATTTAGTGTGGCAAAGGAAAAAGCTTACAGCACCTGGTATTCCCAGGCGGTCTCCCATCCAAGTACTAACCAGGCCCGACCCTGCTTAGCTTCCGAGATCGGACGAGATCGGGCGTGTTCAGGGTGGTATGGCCGTAAGCAACAGAAGTAGGGCCCGTCGATATTTTATAGCTGACAGCGGCCCCGCGCCGCGCACACAAGGAAGGGAGAATTACAATGCCCTGCTGTGGTGTTTATTCTAGTTGGGCTAGCCTGCTAAAGGTTAGAAGTGGCATTTGTCAGCAGTACCGAAGTTAGTGCTGCACACGATCTAGTAATATTGTATCATGGCCAAAAATGGCAGTTTCTCATTTAGTGTGGCAAAGGAAAAAGCTTACAGCACCTGGTATTCCCAGGCGGTCTCCCATCCAAGTACTAACCAGGCCCGACCCTGCTTAGCTTCCGAGATCGGACGAGATCGGGCGTGTTCAGGGTGGTATGGCCGTAAGCAACAGAAGTAGGGCCCGTCGGTCTTTTATAGCTGACAGCGGCCCCGCGCCGCGCACACAAGGAAGGGAGAATTACAATGCCCTGCTGTGGTGTTTATTCTAGTTGGGCTAGCCTGCTAAAGGTTAGAAGTGGCATTTGTCAGCAGTACCCAAGTTAGTGCTGCACCTATTAACATTGTAAAAAAATAAAAAAATAAAAAACACACTTTTGTATTGAAATGCATTGATTGATTGATTTATTTAATAATGTAACTTATGTGGATATATGTAATTCTGCATGAATTGTAAACCTAAAAAGCAAAGGAAAAAGCTTACAGCACCTGGTATTCCCAGGCGGTCTCCCATCCAAGTACTAACCAGGCCCGACCCTGCTTAGCTTCCGAGATCGGACGAGATCGGGCGTGTTCAGGGTGGTATGGCCGTAAGCAACAGAAATAGGGCCCGTCGGTCTTTTATAGCTGACAGCGGCCCCGCGCCGCGCACAAGGAAGGGAGAATTACAATGCCCTGCTGTGGTGTTTATTCTAGTTGGGCTAGCCTGCTAAAGGTTAGAAGTGGCATTTGTCAGCAGTACCCAAGTTAGTGCTGCACACGATCTAGTAATATTGTATCATGGCCAAAAATGGCAGTTTCTCATTTAGTGTGGCAAAGGAAAAAGCTTACAGCACCTGGTATTCCCAGGCGGTCTCCCATCCAAGTACTAACCAGGCCCGACCCTGCTTAGCTTCCGAGATCGGACGAGATCGGGCGTGTTCAGGGTGGTATGGCCGTAAGCAACAGATGTAGGGCCCGTCGGTCTTTTATAGCTGACAGCGGCCTCGCGCCGCGCACACAAGGAAGGGAGAATTACAATGCCCTGCTGTGGTGTTTATTCTAGTTGGGCTAGCCTGCTAAAGGTTAGAAGTGGCATTTGTCAGCAGTACCCAAGTTAGTGCTGCACCTATTAACATTGTAAAAAAATTAAAAAATAAAAAACACACTTTTGTATTGAAATGCATTGATTGATTGATTTATTTAATAATGTAACTTATGTGGATATATGTAATTCTGCATGAATTGTAAACCTAAAAAGCAAAGGAAAAAGCTTACAGCACCTGGTATTCCCAGGCGGTCTCCCATCCAAGTACTAACCAGGCCCGACCCTGCTTAGCTTCCGAGATCGGACGAGATCGGGCGTGTTCAGGGTGGTATGGCCGTAAGCAACAGAAGTAGGGCCCGTCGGTCTTTTATAGCTGACAGCGGCCCCGCGCCGCGCACAAGGAAGGGAGAATTACAATGCCCTGCTGTGGTGTTTATTCTAGTTGGGCTAGACTGCTAAAGGCTAGAAGTGGCATTTGTCAGCAGTACCCAAGTTAGTGCTGCACACGATCTAGTAATATTGTATCATGGCCAAAAATGGCAGTTTCTCATTTAGTGTGGCAAAGGAAAAAGCTTACAGCACCTGGTATTCCCAGGCGGTCTCCCATCCAAGTACTAACCAGGCCCGACCCTGCTTAGCTTCCGAGATCGGACGAGATCGGGCGTGTTCAGGGTGGTATGGCCGTAAGCAACAGAAGTAGGGCCCGTCGGTCTTTTATAGCTGACAGCGGCCCCGCGCCGCGCACAAGGAAGGGAGAATTACAATGCCCTGCTGTGGTGTTTATTCTAGTTGGGCTAGCCTGCTAAAGGTTAGAAGTGGCATTTGTCAGCAGTACCCAAGTTAGTGCTGCACCTATTAACATTGTAAAAAAATAAAAAACACACTTTTGTATTGAAATGCATTGATTGATTGATTTATTTAATAATGTAACTTATGTGGATATATGTAATTCTGCATGAATTGTAAACCTAAAAAGCAAAGGAAAAAGCTTACAGCACCTGGTATTCCCAGGCGGTCTCCCATCCAAGTACTAACCAGGCCCGACCCTGCTTAGCTTCCGAGATCGGACGAGATCGGGCGTGTTTTTTTTTTTTTTTTTTCTCTTTTTATTATAAAAATATTCAAAGTAAAACATTTTTTACATCTTCCAACATGATTGTAACATTACATTGCTCACACACAGTTTGTTACATCACCTTTTCTCAAACAAAAAATAAACATTTAGACAATATATCAATGCATTCCCTTTTTTTTTTGGTTTTTTTTTTTTGGTTTTTTTTAGAAGTTGAAATCCAGTTTATCACTCCCATTTCTTGAGATAAACCCACTCCCTTTCACAAAATATTTATCAAAGGAAACTCTATCCATATGTTTGTGCACCAAAAGAATACTTTTCCTCATAATTGATTCAAAATATGCCCAGACCTTCACTTTCTTCCCCTCAAAATGAGCCATGTTCCTCCTAAGCCAAACTGCTAACCTGGCATGACTCATAGCATAATTTAACAGATTCACATTGTCCACTTTGCTTTTTTTACATGTTCCGAAAAGTAATGACATTTTCCAATCCTGTGAATCTACTAATTCACTTTTCCAGTTTTTTTGTAAGAACCCTTTAAGTCTCATTTGAAACACTTTCAGCTCTTTACATCCCACAAACATATGCATTAAACTTTCTGGTTCTAAACCGCATACATCACATTCTCTTTTTATATTCCTGTTAATCTGATGCAAAACCACATTGTTGTAGATCCTGTTATGCCTCAGTTTAAAGTCCAGATCTTCACATTCAATACTGTTATACTTCACGTTCAGGTTCTGCCATATTACTTTCACATCTATACCTGTAATCAGTTTAGGCCATACATTTTCAGAAGCAGGGGCTTTGATTTCTTTTTCTAGAAACTTTCTATAAATCGTTTTAGCTACAACCGTTGCTACACCTCTCTTGTGTTCACCTTCTCCAAAAAACAGAACAGGGAATGTAACCAGCGTTTCGCCAATACTCTTACTTCGTATCATTTCACTCCAGCATTCTGGTAGGCTGCCTTTGATTCTGTCATATATGTTAATCACAGTTCTTGGCCTGATTTCATCGTTCCATTCCAACAGGCAGTCAACTATTCCTTGATCAGGTAGGAAACCTGGTACATATTCATAAACCACATCTTTCACCTGTCTTACCCCTGCACCCATAAAGGTCTTCTCATAGTTCTACCATCCCACTTGATTTTGTGGTTTAGAAACAATGGTTGCTGCATAATAACATCTATGGTTTTACATTCATAATTCACATGAGGCAAAAAATCACCCCAGGCACTGAATACTTCCTTGTAGAAGTCGGGCACACGTTCATACATTTTTTTTTTCAAAGACATAAGCAAACCATTCTCCCCACATCCGCTACTCTGATTTACATATTCTCTGAAGAAGTGTTTCCACCCATAGTCCACTTCCCCATACAAGTACTTTTTCACCGTTTTTACTCGAATAGCTTTCCTTTTCATATTCAGATCGACCAATTTTAACCCACCTTCCTCACAATTACCTATCAAGGTCTTGCTGGATATTCTAACTCCTCTACCACTCCATAGAAAATCAGTTATAATACAGTTTATCTCATTTAACACCCAATCAGGGAGATCAATGGCACCCAAAATATAATTACATTTTGACAAAATTAGAGCATTTATAATCACCACCTTCCCCTTCAGTTTCAGGAACCTTTGTTTCCAGAAATTCATCACCTGTTTTATTTTATTTAACACCCCAGTCCATGTGAGGTCCCTTGCTTCCTTCTCTTTTACACCCAGATTTACACCTAGTATTTTAATATAGTCCTTTGCTACTCTGAAGGGAATATCACAACCCCGTGTTTCTACTTGCCCAACATACATTATTTCTGATTTCTCTATATTGATCTTTGCCCCTGAGGCCTTCCCATAAACATCTAGGTGACCCATAATTATTTTGATACTGTCCATATTTCTGACTGTAAATGATGTGTCATCCGCATACTGTTGGATTACACTTTGACCATTCCCTGGAATTCCCACACATTTAATGCCTGTATCACTTTTTATCAGGGTTGCTAAGGGTTCTGTGGAAACACTATACAGAATGGCCGACAGGGGGCAGCCTTGTCTCACTGACCTTTCCAAAGGAAAAGTGTCAGTCAGCACTCCATTACATTTTACACAGCTCTTGGCATTACTATACAGGAGCTGAATCCATTTAATGAGCCTAGGCCCAAAACCATATCTCTCCATTGTTTTGAATAGGAAATTATGCTGAACTCTATCAAAAGCTTTATTCAAGTCTATATTTAAGACAATACCACCTTCTCCATCATTATTCATGTGGTGAATCACATCTCGCATGGTGCATATTATGTCTGCAATATCTCTACCTGGCACACTGTATGCCTGCGTAGAAGATATAATGCTACCCAAAACCTTTTTAATTCTATTTGCCAAAATCTTTGCAATAATTTTGTAGTCATTATTCAAGAGACTGATTGGTCTGTAGTTCTCTAATTTCAGTTTACTTCCCTTATTTTTATACAAAATTACGATTACACCAGTCGACATGGATTTTGAAACCTGCTGTTCTCCCTCCATCTGCCTGTAGACCCTTAAAAGTATAGGTGCCAGCACATCTGAAAAAGTTTTATAAAATTCTCCTGTTAGCCCGTCTGAGCCTGGACTCTTGTTAGGCTGAATACAATGTATAGCCTCTTTAACCTCATCAATCAAAATATCCTCTTCACATAGCTGTTTCTCACATTCACTCATTTTGACAGTCACCTTGTTCAGTACATTCTCAACACAATAGTTGTCATCTTCACTTTTCCGGAATAAATCCCTGTAAAAGGATTCCACCGTTACTAGAACGCTTACAAAGTCATTGACCTTTTCACCATTTTTATTTTCTAATTCGTGAATATAGTTCCTCTTTTGCTTCGTTTTTTCAAGCCCTAGGAAGAAGGAGGTACATTTTTCACCCTCTACAGCATACTGTGCCCTGCTCCTCACAATTGCCCCCATACACTTGTTATTCTCAAATTTATCTAACTCAGCTTTGGCTTTCAAGTAGTTTTCAACATTGTAATTCACATTATTGCCAGCATTTTCAATTTCCTTTGACAGTTTTTCTCTCAGTTCATTTTCCTCTAGTTTTTTCCTGAGATGACTTTGTTTTGCATATCTGATGCTTACAGTCTTAATCTTCTTTTTCAGAGCCTCCCACCATGCACTAGCATTGCTATGCATCATTGGATTATCCATCTCAAATTGAATACATTTTTTAATCATTTCCCTATAGATTTCCTCACTCAGTAAACTTGAATTTAGACACCATATACCACCACCTCTCTCTTGTTCCTCTTTCAGGGTAATCTTAAAGGATAGCATGGCATGGTCACTTAGGCTAGTAAACTTGTACTGTATTTGTTTTATATACTTGGCTATATCCCTCTTAACAACACATAAGTCAATTCTGCTCTGTTTAAGTTCTCCCATCACCACTTGCCTTCTGGAGAACCCTCTTGTGTTGGGATTATCCTCTCTCCATTTGTCTAATAGGTCATTTTCCTCCATCATCTTTAGAAAAACATTCCTAGATGAATCATATTTATATTTAGCATTTCTCACAGCATCCATTCTACAACATTTCAAATTAAAGTCTCCAACCAAAATGCAATTCCCTACACTTAGGGGCTTTAACTTTCCAAACAGGTCTTTTCGTTCCAGCTCTACATTAGGAGCATATACATTTATTAATTTGAATATTGTGTTCTGGTATTCAAATTCGACCACCAGAACCCTCCCCTTGTTGTCAGACATGATTTGCGTTACATTATCCACCATCCCTTTTTTGATCAGGATAGCAACACCACAGGACTTCTCACTATAATTGTTGACATATATAAGATCTCTCCACTTTGTTTTTACATTGTCCATTATAGCATCCGTCCAGCATGTTTCTTGCAGGCAGATTATGTCAGAGTTACATGAAAGGAGAACTTGTTCTAACTTCAGTAAGTTCCTCAGACCATTTGCATTAAAGGATGTTATGGAAATCATAAGCAGTATGTAAGAAAAAACCATAAACATGACCCGTTACCTATTTTCTGGCACTTTTCTCATTGGCTCTTCTCCTTTCTTCCATGGCCTTTCTCTTTAGCCTATTCATGGCCTCTGGATTCTGGTCCATTTCATCATCAGAGAGCCCTGGGTCTGCCTCAGGGGCTTTGGGTGGCACCTGCTGCTTCTCTTGGGCCAGTTCTCTTTTCCTCATCTCCTCGCCCGCTCCAGATGCAGGACTAGGGGATATCCCCCCCCCTTGTCCTAACTGCACCCCGTGCTCTGCCCCCATCCGTTTTAGGGCTCCCGAAGACAAGGCCAAGGCCACTTCTGGAGTTCTCCACACCAGTGGACTCATCCATGGAGGTACTCACATGGTCACTGGGGGGCGGGGCAGGACCTGCAGAGGGACCCACACCACCCACCCTCTCAATCTTTCCCTCCACAGACAAATCCATCTCCTCCACGACACCATCCATGCTGCTCCCGATGTCAGCAGCAACCCCAGACACGCGGTGAGCCACAGTGCATCGCTGGCTGGCACGCGGCTCCTCTCCTTCTCTCGGAGGCGCATGCTGGTGGCCACCTCCACTCTCCACCTCCTCCCTCTCCACTGCTGACGTCTCCTCCTCTACTTGTCTCTCAGCTGGTTGCCCCTCCTCTCTCTCTGCCAAAGGCGTCTCGTCGACCACCTCCGTCTCAGTTGGCGGTGCCGCTGTTATGTCCTCGCCTTCCTCCTCCTCCTCCTCCTCCAGCCCTTTATCCTCAGGCTCCGAAAAGAACTCGTCACTCTCCTCTCTGGTGGTGCCACATTGTCTCGCGTAATGTCCTTGCTGACGGCATTTGAAGCATACAAATTCCGGACAATCAATCATGATGTGCCCAGGCCGAATACACAGTCTACAGACTTTCACCTGCCTGTCATGGATCACTCTGAAATATTCCGCCCCCTGCAGGGTGTCAAATTTTGTGGAATAAGGCAGGGATACAACCTCTTTAGGGAACCTCACTTTGACAAAGCGGGTGCCCTCTGCAATATCAGTTCCTGGCCACACTCTCCTCTTAATGGGGGAGACAGCAATCACCCCCCATATCCTCAGCTTTGTCAGGATTTCATCGTCTGTGATGTAAGCTGGCAGGGCCATGAATGACACCACCAGCTCATTTTTGCTCAGTTCTTTTGAAACAACAATGTTATCCCCAATCTTCAATCCATCCATCAGCTTTTCCTTACCATTTTCATCTTGCATCGTTAGTTCATATTTCTTTGGCGTCTTGAATCTGCATGCAAGCACCGTTCCACACTCCTCCTTCACCTTCTTCAATAACTGCATCATAGTAACTCTTTCTTCTCCCATTATCTCCGCCTCAACAGTCAGCTCTTTTTCATAAGTCCGGCATGCTTGGTCATTGTTTTCATGTCGATCCTCATTGTGCAGTGCCATTTTATCCGTCCAACTAAAACTAAAACCATAAAAACTTTCCCCCAGACAGCCAAGGCTGTTGGGGGAATACAAAAATAAGAAAGAAAACCAAGAAAAACCTACAAAAACCAGCCAAAAATACCAAACAAATGCTCTTCAAACTTTTCTCTGGCTGTGTCTCTCCCAGCTGCGTGCGATCAGTCAGTGATTCAGGGTGGTATGGCCGTAAGCAACAGAAGTAGGGCCCGTCGGTATTTTATAGCTGACAGCGGCCCCGCGCCGCGCACACAAGGAAGGGAGAATTACAATGCCCTGCTGTGGTGTTTATTCTAGTTGGGCTAGCCTGCTAAAGGTTAGAAGTGGCATTTGTCAGCAGTACCCAAGTTAGTGCTGCACCTATTAACATTGTAAAAAAATAAAAAAATAAAAAACACACTTTTGTATTGAAATGCATTGATTGATTGATTTATTTAATAATGTAACTTATGTGGATATATGTAATTCTGCATGAATTGTAAACCTAAAAAGCAAAGGAAAAAGCTTACAGCACCTGGTATTCCCAGGCGGTCTCCCATCCAAGTACTAACCAGGCCCGACCCTGCTTAGCTTCCGAGATCGGACGAGATCGGGCGTGTTCAGGGTGGTATGGCCGTAAGCAACAGAAGTAGGGCCCGTCGGTCTTTTATAGCTGACAGCGGCCCCGCGCCGCGCACACAAGGAAGGGAGAATTACAATGCCCTGCTGTGGTGTTTATTCTAGTTGGGCTAGCCTGCTAAAGGTTAGAAGTGGCATTTGTCAGCAGTACCCAAGTTAGTGCTGCACACGATCTAGTAATATTGTATCATGGCCAAAAATGGCAGTTTCTCATTTAGTGTGGCAAAGGAAAAAGCTTACAGCACCTGGTATTCCCAGGCGGTCTCCCATCCAAGTACTAACCAGGCCCGACCCTGCTTAGCTTCCGAGATCGGACGAGATCGGGCGTGTTCAGGGTGGTATGGCCGTAAGCAACAGAAGTAGGGCCCGTCGGTCTTTTATAGCTGACAGCGGCCCCGCGCCGCGCACACAAGGAAGGGAGAATTACAATGCCCTGCTGTGGTGTTTATTCTAGTTGGGCTAGACTGCTAAAGGCTAGAAGTGGCATTTGTCAGCAGTACCCAAGTTAGTGCTGCACACGATCTAGTAATATTGTATCATGGCCAAAAATGGCAGTTTCTCATTTAGTGTGGCAAAGGAAAAAGCTTACAGCACCTGGTATTCCCAGGCGGTCTCCAATCCAAGTACTAACCAGGCCCGACCCTGCTTAGCTTCCGAGATCGGACGAGATCGGGCGTGTTCAGGGTGGTATGGCCGTAAGCAACAGAAGTAGGGCCCGTCGGTCTTTTATAGCTGACAGCGGCCCCGCGCCGCGCACACAAGGAAGGGAGAATTACAATGCCCTGCTGTGGTGTTTATTCTAGTTGGGCTAGCCTGCTAAAGGTTAGAAGTGGCATTTGTCAGCAGTACCCAAGTTAGTGCTGCACCTATTAACATTGTAAAAAAATAAAAAAATAAAAAACACACTTTTGTATTGAAATGCATTGATTGATTGATTTATTTAATAATGTAACTTATGTGGATATATGTAATTCTGCATGAATTGTAAACCTAAAAAGCAAAGGAAAAAGCTTACAGCACCTGGTATTCCCAGGCGGTCTCCCATCCAAGTACTAACCAGGCCCGACCCTGCTTAGCTTCCGAGATCGGACGAGATCGGGCGTGTTCAGGGTGGTATGGCCGTAAGCAACAGAAGTAGGGCCCGTCGGTCTTTTATAGCTGACAGCGGCCCCGCGCCGCGCACAAGGAAGGGAGAATTACAATGCCCTGCTGTGGTGTTTATTCTAGTTGGGCTAGCCTGCTAAAGGTTAGAAGTGGCATTTGTCAGCAGTACCCAAGTTAGTGCTGCACACGATCTAGTAATATTGTATCATGGCCAAAAATGGCAGTTTCTCATTTAGTGTGGCAAAGGAAAAAGCTTACAGCACCTGGTATTCCCAGGCGGTCTCCCATCCAAGTACTAACAAGGCCCGACCCTGCTTAGCTTCCGAGATCGGACGAGATCGGGCGTGTTCAGGGTGGTATGGCCGTAAGCAACAGAAGTAGGGCCCGTCGGTCTTTTATAGCTGACAGCGGCCCCGCGCCGCGCACAAGGAAGGGAGAATTACAATGCCCTGCTGTGGTGTTTATTCTAGTTGGGCTAGCCTGCTAAAGGTTAGAAGTGGCATTTGTCAGCAGTACCCAAGTTAGTGCTGCACACGATCTAGTAATATTGTATCATGGCCAAAAATGGCAGTTTCTCATTTAGTGTGGCAAAGGAAAAAGCTTACAGCACCTGGTATTCCCAGGCGGTCTCCCATCCAAGTACTAACAAGGCCCGACCCTGCTTAGCTTCCGAGATCGGACGAGATCGGGCGTGTTCAGGGTGGTATGGCCGTAAGCAACAGAAGTAGGGCCCGTCGGTCTTTTATAGCTGACAGCGGCCCCGCGCCGCGCACACAAGGAAGGGAGAATTACAATGCCCTGCTGTGGTGTTTATTCTAGTTGGGCTAGCCTGCTAAAGGTTAGAAGTGGCATTTGTCAGCAGTACCCAAGTTAGTGCTGCACCTATTAACATTGTAAAAAAATAAAAAAATAAAAAACACACCTTTGTATTGAAATGCATTGATTGATTGATTTATTTAATAATGTAACTTATGTGGATAAATGTAATTCTGCATGAATTGTATCATGGCCAAAAATGGCAGTTTCTCATTTAGTGTGGCAAAGGAAAAAGCTTACAGCACCTGGTATTCCCAGGCGGTCTCCCATCCAAGTACTAACCAGGCCCGACCCTGCTTAGCTTCCGAGATCGGACGAGATCGGGCGTGTTCAGGGTGGTATGGCCGTAAGCAACAGAAGTAGGGCCCGTCGGTATTTTATAGCTGACAGCGGCCCCGCGCCGCGCACAAGGAAGGGAGAATTACAATGCCCTGCTGTGGTGTTTATTCTAGTTGGGCTAGCCTGCTAAAGGTTAGAAGTGGCATTTGTCAGCAGTACCCAAGTTAGTGCTGCACCTATTAACATTGTAAAAAAATAAAAAAATAAAAAACACACTTTTGTATTGAAATGCATTGATTGATTGATTTATTTAATAATGTAACTTATGTGGATATATGTAATTCTGCATGAATTGTAAACCTAAAAAGCAAAGGAAAAAGCTTACAGCACCTGGTATTCCCAGGCGGTCTCCCATCCAAGTACTAACCAGGCCCGACCCTGCCTAGCTTCCGAGATCGGACGAGATCGGGCGTGTTCAGGGTGGTATGGCCGTAAGCAACAGAAGTAGGGCCCGTCGGTATTTTATAGCTGACAGCGGCCCCGCGCCGCGCACAAGGAAGGGAGAATTACAATGCCCTGCTGTGGTGTTTATTCTAGTTGGGCTAGCCTGCTAAAGGTTAGAAGTGGCATTTGTCAGCAGTACCCAAGTTAGTGCTGCACCTATTAACATTGTAAAAAAATAAAAAAATAAAAAACACACTTTTGTATTGAAATGCATTGATTGATTGATTTATTTAATAATGTAACTTATGTGGATATATGTAATTCTGCATGAATTGTAAACCTAAAAAGCAAAGGAAAAAGCTTACAGCACCTGGTATTCCCAGGCGGTCTCCCATCCAAGTACTAACCAGGCCCGACCCTGCTTAGCTTCCGAGATCGGACGAGATCGGGCGTGTTCAGGGTGGTATGGCCGTAAGCAACAGAAGTAGGGCCCGTCGGTATTTTATAGCTGACAGCGGCCCCGCGCCGCGCACACAAGGAAGGGAGAATTACAATGCCCTGCTGTGGTGTTTATTCTAGTTGGGCTAGCCTGCTAAAGGTTAGAAGTGGCATTTGTCAGCAGTACCCAAGTTAGTGCTGCACACGATCTAGTAATATTGTATCATGGCCAAAAATGGCAGTTTCTCATTTAGTGTGGCAAAGGAAAAAGCTTACAGCACCTGGTATTCCCAGGCGGTCTCCCATCCAAGTACTAACCAGGCCCGACCCTGCTTAGCTTCCGAGATCGGACGAGATCGGGCGTGTTCAGGGTGGTATGGCCGTAAGCAACAGAAGTAGGGCCCGTCGGTCTTTTATAGCTGACAGCGGCCCCGCGCCGCGCACAAGGAAGGGAGAATTACAATGCCCTGCTGTGGTGTTTATTCTAGTTGGGCTAGCCTGCTAAAGGTTAGAAGTGGCATTTGTCAGCAGTACCCAAGTTAGTGCTGCACCTATTAACATTGTAAAAAAATAAAAAAATAAAAAACACACTTTTGTATTGAAATGCATTGATTGATTGATTTATTTAATAATGTAACTTATGTGGATAAATGTAATTCTGCATGAATTGTATCATGGCCAAAAATGGCAGTTTCTCATTTAGTGTGGCAAAGGAAAAAGCTTACAGCACCTGGTATTCCCAGGCGGTCTCCCATCCAAGTACTAACCAGGCCCGACCCTGCTTAGCTTCCGAGATCGGACGAGATCGGGCGTGTTCAGGGTGGTATGGCCGTAAGCAACAGAAGTAGGGCCCGTCGGTATTTTATAGCTGACAGCGGCCCCGCGCCGCGCACACAAGGAAGGGAGAATTACAATGCCCTGCTGTGGTGTTTATTCTAGTTGGGCTAGCCTGCTAAAGGTTAGAAGTGGCATTTGTCAGCAGTACCCAAGTTAGTGCTGCACCTATTAACATTGTAAAAAAATAAAAAAATAAAAAACACACTTTTGTATTGAAATGCATTGATTGATTGATTTATTTAATAATGTAACTTATGTGGATATATGTAATTCTGCATGAATTGTAAACCTAAAAAGCAAAGGAAAAAGCTTACAGCACCTGGTATTCCCAGGCGGTCTCCCATCCAAGTACTAACCAGGCCCGACCCTGCTTAGCTTCCGAGATCGGACGAGATCGGGCGTGTTCAGGGTGGTATGGCCGTAAGCAACAGAAGTAGGGCCCGTCGGTCTTTTATAGCTGACAGCGGCCCCGCGCCGCGCACACAAGGAAGGGAGAATTACAATGCCCTGCTGTGGTGTTTATTCTAGTTGGGCTAGACTGCTAAAGGCTAGAAGTGGCATTTGTCAGCAGTACCCAAGTTAGTGCTGCACACGATCTAGTAATATTGTATCATGGCCAAAAATGGCAGTTTCTCATTTAGTGTGGCAAAGGAAAAAGCTTACAGCACCTGGTATTCCCAGGCGGTCTCCCATCCAAGTACTAACCAGGCCCGACCCTGCTTAGCTTCCGAGATCGGACGAGATCGGGCGTGTTCAGGGTGGTATGGCCGTAAGCAACAGAAGTAGGGCCCGTCGGTCTTTTATAGCTGACAGCGGCCCCGCGCCGCGCACACAAGGAAGGGAGAATTACAATGCCCTGCTGTGGTGTTTATTCTAGTTGGGCTAGCCTGCTAAAGGTTAGAAGTGGCATTTGTCAGCAGTACCCAAGTTAGTGCTGCACCTATTAACATTGTAAAAAAATAAAAAAATAAAAAACACACTTTTGTATTGAAATGCATTGATTGATTGATTTATTTAATAATGTAACTTATGTGGATAAATGTAATTCTGCATGAATTGTATCATGGCCAAAAATGGCAGTTTCTCATTTAGTGTGGCAAAGGAAAAAGCTTACAGCACCTGGTATTCCCAGGCGGTCTCCCATCCAAGTACTAACCAGGCCCGACCCTGCTTAGCTTCCGAGATCGGACGAGATCGGGCGTGTTCAGGGTGGTATGGCCGTAAGCAACAGAAGTAGGGCCCGTCGGTCTTTTATAGCTGACAGCGGCCTCGCGCCGCGCACACAAGGAAGGGAGAATTACAATGCCCTGCTGTGGTGTTTATTCTAGTTGGGCTAGCCTGCTAAAGGTTAGAAGTGGCATTTGTCAGCAGTACCCAAGTTAGTGCTGCACCTATTAACATTGTAAAAAAATAAAAAAATAAAAAACACACTTTTGTATTGAAATGCATTGATTGATTGATTTATTTAATAATGTAACTTATGTGGATATATGTAATTCTGCATGAATTGTAAACCTAAAAAGCAAAGGAAAAAGCTTACAGCACCTGGTATTCCCAGGCGGTCTCCCATCGAAGTACTAACCAGGCCCGACCCTGCTTAGCTTCCGAGATCGGACGAGATCGGGCGTGTTCAGGGTGGTATGGCCGTAAGCAACAGAAGTAGGGCCCGTCGGTCTTTTATAGCTGACAGCGGCCCCGCGCCGCGCACAAGGAAGGGAGAATTACAATGCCCTGCTGTGGTGTTTATTCTAGTTGGGCTAGCCTGCTAAAGGTTAGAAGTGGCATTTGTCAGCAGTACCCAAGTTAGTGCTGCACACGATCTAGTAATATTGTATCATGGCCAAAAATGGCAGTTTCTCATTTAGTGTGGCAAAGGAAAAAGCTTACAGCACCTGGTATTCCCAGGCGGTCTCCCATCCAAGTACTAACCAGGCCCGACCCTGCTTAGCTTCCGAGATCGGACGAGATCGGGCGTGTTCAGGGTGGTATGGCCGTAAGCAACAGAAGATGGGCCCGTCGGTCTTTTATAGCTGACAGCGGCCCCGCGCCGCGCACACAAGGAAGGGAGAATTACAATGCCCTGCTGTGGTGTTTATTCTAGTTGGGCTAGACTGCTAAAGGCTAGAAGTGGCATTTGTCAGCAGTACCCAAGTTAGTGCTGCACACGATCTAGTAATATTGTATCATGGCCAAAAATGGCAGTTTCTCATTTAGTGTGGCAAAGGAAAAAGCTTACAGCACCTGGTATTCCCAGGCGGTCTCCCATCCAAGTACTAACCAGGCCCGACCCTGCTTAGCTTCCGAGATCGGACGAGATCGGGCGTGTTCAGGGTGGTATGGCCGTAAGCAACAGAAGTAGGGCCCGTCGGTCTTTTATAGCTGACAGCGGCCCCGCGCCGCGCACACAAGGAAGGGAGAATT
>NC_137869.1:48994371-49051871 GCF_963924005.1 Protomyctophum bolini | reverse complement strand
AATGCATTGATTGATTGATTTATTTAATAATGTAACTTATGTGGATATATGTAATTCTGCATGAATTGTAAACCTAAAAAGCAAAGGAAAAAACTTACAGCACCTGGTATTCCCAGGCGGTCTCCCATCCAAGTACTAACCTTGGTCGAGTTCCATCTTCGTCCTTTTTTTGTTCCAAGTGTTCCAACATTGTTTCAACTTCCGGGCCACCGATTGGCCGGTGCCCGGATCGTGCAGGCTACCATTGGCTGGTTCCACCTGGGGTTCCACCTGGGGTTCCACCCCAGGAGCCAATGGGGGCATGGTCCCGCCCCTACCTCTCAGTAATTCCAAAACAGCACGGCGGCGGCCATCTTGTTACAGTGTGCGGTGGATGGACGTATTCATAATTTTAATAAATCGTACAAGGTGTTTGGAAAATATTTAAAGGCAGCGGGGCTTTCTCCAGGGGCCAATAAGGGATCGATTTTAATTTGGAACATTTCTGTCCATTTTTGGCTTAGTTATGGACATGTATCTGTTAGCATGTTAGCTAGCTGCTGGATGATGATGATGATGATGGGTTCTTAATATTATGTGTGAATATTTGATATTTTTTTATTAAATCGTACAAGGCGTTTGGAAAATATTTAAAGGCGGCAGGGCTTTCTCCAGGGGCCAATAAGGGAACGATTTTAATTTGGAACATTTCTGTCCATTTTTGGCTTAGTTATGGACATGTAGTATCTGTTAGCATGTTAGCTAGCTGCTGGATGATGAACAATGAACTCAAGTGTCACAAAGCAAAGCAACACGAAAAGCGATGGTAATAGTACTATTAGCCAGCTTCTGCTGACCTATATGGGGTGCGAGGCCCTGCATTGCTCAATAACCTGCTTTGATGACACTTTTGTCCTTTTGTATGTTTAAATCAAATGTCAAATTATAGTTCAAAGACAACAAGAAGATAGTCTGTGATTACAATATCAATTTAAAATGTAAGTCGCTCTGGATTAAGAGCGTCTGCTAAATGCCTAAATTGTAAATTGTCCCCTTGCGCTTAGGGTCCGGCCCATTCCTCTCTGTTATGTCATATTACGAGCATTTAACTTTTAATATCACAATTATTGTAGCTAATCTTTAACTGAATCTGGAAGTATTCCTTTATTAAATGATTCTTCATAGTCTGGAATTGTAACTGATCAATTTTCTTTTGTGACTTTCGCCTTTATTTTATATGGAGGGACAGTCAGTGGTGTAAACTTTATTTATATAGCACATTTCATACATAAAATGCAACTCAAAGTACTTCACATGAAAAGAAAATAAAAAATAACAAGCAGCGGAATGCCAGAAACAAAAAGTAGGTCAATCTACAATTAGCAAATAAAAATAGCAATACAAAACTAAAACATTAAAAATGGTAAGGAAATTTGTATTGGATAATACATTTTAAATTGATATTCTTAGATATTCAACTTTATTGACATTTATAATTAAATTGGTGTCTTTACACTGTAGAATTTTACATTTGATTTAAGTGTCTATTTGTTTGTCTCTAAATGTTTTGATGAATTGAACAATGCCCTTTTGGTAAACAAGTAATTGGGTCGTCCACTCACAGTTAACAGTCTTTGTATTGAGTTTGTTTTTGAAATGTAGGCCTACTGTAATTCTGCAAACTGTTAATAAATATTTAAATCAATCAAAATTGACATTTCAACTATTGATCAGACGCTGTGCATTGACGACACCTACAGGTCATTCATTTAAATTGCATGCACGCAGAGAAATCACAACATTGTGAGACGCACTGGGTCGTTGCCATGTTTTGCCACGGAAACCAGCGACCTGCCTTGTGTAAGTAAGTAAGTACATTTTATTTATAAAGCACCTTTCTTAACAATGTTACAGTGACAACTGTACAGTGACACAATCAAATCAATCATAATTAAAACAGTGACAGTACAACAAGCAAATAAGAACAACATAATCAAGTCAAATAAAATCAGAAAAATGTTCCCGAAATAAAAACGTTTTCAGTGGACGAAGCCAGGCTTGATACGAGCAGACGTGGCAACGCCATCGAAACACAGGGGCAATCTCCCGTTGGCCGAGAGGTTGGAACTCACGGTCCAATGGGAGCCTGCATGCTTTTGGGCGGCCAATAAGGGCAGGGGTAAAACAGAGAGGATTGTTCCGGATCCTGCGCGCAGGCCCGACCCTGCTTAGCTTCTGAGATCGGACGAGATCGGGCGTGTTCAGGGTGGTATGGCCGTAAGCAACAGAAGTAGGGCCCGTCGGTATTTTATAGCTGACAGCGGCCCCGCGCCGCGCACACAAGGAAGGGAGAATTACAATGCCCTGCTGTGGTGTTTATTCTAGTTGGGCTAGCCTGCTAAAGGTTAGAAGTGGCATTTGTCAGCAGTACCCAAGTTAGTGCTGCACCTATTAACATTGTAAAAAAATAAAAAAATAAAAAACACACTTTTGTATTGAAATGCATTGATTGATTGATTTATTTAATAATGTAACTTATGTGGATATATGTAATTCTGCATGAATTGTAAACCTAAAAAGCAAAGGAAAAAGCTTACAGCACCTGGTATTCCCAGGCGGTCTCCCATCCAAGTACTAACCAGGCCCGACCCTGCTTAGCTTCCGAGATCGGACGAGATCTGGCGTGTTCAGGGTGGTATGGCCGTAAGCAACAGAAGTAGGGCCCGTCGGTCTTTTATAGCTGACAGCGGCCCCGCGCCGCGCACAAGGAAGGGAGAATTACAATGCCCTGCTGTGGTGTTTATTCTAGTTGGGCTAGCCTGCTAAAGGTTAGAAGTGGCATTTGTCAGCAGTACCCAAGTTAGTGCTGCACACGATCTAGTAATATTGTATCATGGCCAAAAATGGCAGTTTCTCATTTAGTGTGGCAAAGGAAAAAGCTTACAGCACCTGGTATTCCCAGGCGGTCTCCCATCCAAGTACTAACCAGGCCCGACCCTGCTTAGCTTCCGAGATCGGACGAGATCGGGCGTGTTCAGGGTGGTATGGCCGTAAGCAACAGAAGATGGGCCCGTCGGTCTTTTATAGCTGACAGCGGCCCCGCGCCGCGCACACAAGGAAGGGAGAATTACAATGCCCTGCTGTGGTGTTTATTCTAGTTGGGCTAGCCTGCTAAAGGTTAGAAGTGGCATTTGTCAGCAGTACCCAAGTTAGTGCTGCACCTATTAACATTGTAAAAAAATAAAAAAATAAAAAACACACTTATGTATTGAAATGCATTGATTGATTGATTTATTTAATAATGTAACTTATGTGGATAAATGTAATTCTGCATGAATTGTATCATGGCCAAAAATGGCAGTTTCTCATTTAGTGTGGCAAAGGAAAAAGCTTACAGCACCTGGTATTCCCAGGCGGTCTCCCATCCAAGTACTAACCAGGCCCGACCCTGCTTAGCTTCCGAGATCGGACGAGATCGGGCGTGTTCAGGGTGGTATGGCCGTAAGCAACAGAAGTAGGGCCCGTCGGTATTTTATAGCTGACAGCGGCCCCGCGCCGCGCACACAAGGAAGGGAGAATTACAATGCCCTGCTGTGGTGTTTATTCTAGTTGGGCTAGCCTGCTAAAGGTTAGAAGTGGCATTTGTCAGCAGTACCCAAGTTAGTGCTGCACCTATTAACATTGTAAAAAAATAAAAAAATAAAAAACACACTTTTGTATTGAAATGCATTGATTGATTGATTTATTTAATAATGTAACTTATGTGGATAAATGTAATTCTGCATGAATTGTATCATGGCCAAAAATGGCAGTTTCTCATTTAGTGTGGCAAAGGAAAAAGCTTACAGCACCTGGTATTCCCAGGCGGTCTCCCATCCAAGTACTAACCAGGCCCGACCCTGCTTAGCTTCCGAGATCGGACGAGATCGGGCGTGTTCAGGGTGGTATGGCCGTAAGCAACAGAAGTAGGGCCCGTCGGTAATTTATAGCTGACAGCGGCCCCGCGCCGCGCACAAGGAAGGGAGAATTACAATGCCCTGCTGTGGTGTTTATTCTAGTTGGGCTAGCCTGCTAAAGGTTAGAAGTGGCATTTGTCAGCAGTACCCAAGTTAGTGCTGCACCTATTAACATTGTAAAAAAATAAAAAAATAAAAAACACACTTTTGTATTGAAATGCATTGATTGATTGATTTATTTAATAATGTAACTTATGTGGATATATGTAATTCTGCATGAATTGTAAACCTAAAAAGCAAAGGAAAAAGCTTACAGCACCTGGTATTCCCAGGCGGTCTCCCATCCAAGTACTAACCAGGCCCGACCCTGCTTAGCTTCCGAGATCGGACGAGATCGGGCGTGTTCAGGGTGGTATGGCCGTAAGCAACAGAAGTAGGGCCCGTCGGTCTTTTATAGCTGACAGCGGCCCCGCGCCGCGCACACAAGGAAGGGAGAATTACAATGCCCTGCTGTGGTGTTTATTCTAGTTGGGCTAGACTGCTAAAGGTTAGAAGTGGCATTTGTCAGCAGTACCCAAGTTAGTGCTGCACACGATCTAGTAATATTGTATCATGGCCAAAAATGGCAGTTTCTCATTTAGTGTGGCAAAGGAAAAAGCTTACAGCACCTGGTATTCCCAGGCGGTCTCCCATCCAAGTACTAACCAGGCCCGACCCTGCTTAGCTTCTGAGATCGGACGAGATCGGGCGTGTTCAGGGTGGTATGGCCGTAAGCAACAGAAGTAGGGCCCGTCGGTATTTTATAGCTGACAGCGGCCCCGCGCCGCGCACACAAGGAAGGGAGAATTACAATGCCCTGCTGTGGTGTTTATTCTAGTTGGGCTAGCCTGCTAAAGGTTAGAAGTGGCATTTGTCAGCAGTACCCAAGTTAGTGCTGCACCTATTAACATTGTAAAAAAATAAAAAAATAAAAAACACACTTTTGTATTGAAATGCATTGATTGATTGATTTATTTAATAATGTAACTTATGTGGATATATGTAATTCTGCATGAATTGTAAACCTAAAAAGCAAAGGAAAAAGCTTACAGCACCTGGTATTCCCAGGCGGTCTCCCATCCAAGTACTAACCAGGCCGTAAGCAACAGAAGTAGGGCCCGTCGGTCTTTTATAGCTGACAGCGGCCCCGCGCCGCGCACAAGGAAGGGAGAATTACAATGCCCTGCTGTGGTGTTTATTCTAGTTGGGCTAGCCTGCTAAAGGTTAGAAGTGGCATTTGTCAGCAGTACCCAAGTTAGTGCTGCACACGATCTAGTAATATTGTATCATGGCCAAAAATGGCAGTTTCTCATTTAGTGTGGCAAAGGAAAAAGCTTACAGCACCTGGTATTCCCAGGCGGTCTCCCATCCAAGTACTAACCAGGCCCGACCCTGCTTAGCTTCCGAGATCGGACGAGATCGGGCGTGTTCAGGGTGGTATGGCCGTAAGCAACAGAAGATGGGCCCGTCGGTCTTTTATAGCTGACAGCGGCCCCGCGCCGCGCACACAAGGAAGGGAGAATTACAATGCCCTGCTGTGGTGTTTATTCTAGTTGGGCTAGCCTGCTAAAGGTTAGAAGTGGCATTTGTCAGCAGTACCCAAGTTAGTGCTGCACCTATTAACATTGTAAAAAAATAAAAAAATAAAAAACACACTTTTGTATTGAAATGCATTGATTGATTGATTTATTTAATAATGTAACTTATGTGGATAAATGTAATTCTGCATGAATTGTATCATGGCCAAAAATGGCAGTTTCTCATTTAGTGTGGCAAAGGAAAAAGCTTACAGCACCTGGTATTCCCAGGCGGTCTCCCATCCAAGTACTAACCAGGCCCGACCCTGCTTAGCTTCCGAGATCGGACGAGATCGGGCGTGTTCAGGGTGGTATGGCCGTAAGCAACAGAAGTAGGGCCCGTCGGTATTTTATAGCTGACAGCGGCCCCGCGCCGCGCACACAAGGAAGGGAGAATTACAATGCCCTGCTGTGGTGTTTATTCTAGTTGGGCTAGCCTGCTAAAGGTTAGAAGTGGCATTTGTCAGCAGTACCCAAGTTAGTGCTGCACCTATTAACATTGTAAAAAAATAAAAAAATAAAAAACACACTTTTGTATTGAAATGCATTGATTGATTGATTTATTTAATAATGTAACTTATGTGGATATATGTAATTCTGCATGAATTGTAAACCTAAAAAGCAAAGGAAAAAGCTTACAGCACCTGGTATTCCCAGGCGGTCTCCCATCTAAGTACTAACCAGGCCCGACCCTTCTTAGCTTCCAAGATCGGACGAGATCGGGCGTGTTCAGGGTGGTATGGCCGTAAGCAACAGAAGTAGGGCCCGTCGGTCTTTTATAGCTGCAGCGGCCCCGCGCCGCGCACACAAGGAAGGGAGAATTACAATGCCCTGCTGTGGTGTTTATTCTAGTTGGGCTAGACTGCTAAAGGTTAGAAGTGGCATTTGTCAGCAGTACCCAAGTTAGTGCTGCACACGATCTAGTAATATTGTATCATGGCCAAAAATGGCAGTTTCTCATTTAGTGTGGCAAAGGAAAAAGCTTACAGCACCTGGTATTCCCAGGCGGTCTCCCATCCAAGTACTAACCAGGCCCGACCCTGCTTAGCTTCCGAGATCAGACGAGATCGGGCGTGTTCAGGGTGGTATGGCCGTAAGCAACAGAAGTAGGGCCCGTCGGTCTTTTATAGCTGACAGCGGCCCCGCGCCGCGCACACAAGGAAGGGAGAATTACAATGCCCTGCTGTGGTGTTTATTCTAGTTGGGCTAGCCTGCTAAAGGTTAGAAGTGGCATTTGTCAGCAGTACCCAAGTTAGTGCTGCACCTATTAACATTGTAAAAAAATAAAAAAATAAAAAACACACTTTTGTATTGAAATGCATTGATTGATTGATTTATTTAATAATGTAACTTATGTGGATATATGTAATTCTGCATGAATTGTAAACCTAAAAAGCAAAGGAAAAAGCTTACAGCACCTGGTATTCCCAGGCGGTCTCCCATCCAAGTACTAACCAGGCCCGACCCTGCTTAGCTTCCGAGATCGGACGAGATCGGGCGTGTTCAGGGTGGTATGGCCGTAAGCAACAGAAGTAGGGCCCGTCGGTCTTTTATAGCTGACAGCGGCCCCGCGCCGCGCACAAGGAAGGGAGAATAACAATGCCCTGCTGTGGTGTTTATTCTAGTTGGGCTAGCCTGCTAAAGGTTAGAAGTGGCATTTGTCAGCAGTACCCAAGTTAGTGCTGCACACGATCTAGTAATATTGTATCATGGCCAAAAATGGCAGTTTCTCATTTAGTGTGGCAAAGGAAAAAGCTTACAGCACCTGGTATTCCCAGGCGGTCTCCCATCCAAGTACTAACCAGGCCCGACCCTGCTTAGCTTCCGAGATCGGACGAGATCGGGCGTGTTCAGGGTGGTATGGCCGTAAGCAACAGATGTAGGGCCCGTCGGTCTTTTATAGCTGACAGCGGCCTCGCGCCGCGCACACAAGGAAGGGAGAATTACAATGCCCTGCTGTGGTGTTTATTCTAGTTGGGCTAGCCTGCTAAAGGTTAGAAGTGGCATTTGTCAGCAGTACCCAAGTTAGTGCTGCACCTATTAACATTGTAAAAAAATAAAAAAATAAAAAACACACTTTTGTATTGAAATGCATTGATTGATTGATTTATTTAATAATGTAACTTATGTGGATATATGTAATTCTGCATGAATTGTAAACCTAAAAAGCAAAGGAAAAAGCTTACAGCACCTGGTATTCCCAGGCGGTCTCCCATCCAAGTACTAACCAGGCCCGACCCTGCTTAGCTTCCGAGATCGGACGAGATCGGGCGTGTTCAGGGTGGTATGGCCGTAAGCAACAGAAGTAGGGCCCGTCGGTCTTTTATAGCTGACAGCGGCCCCGCGCCGCGCACAAGGAAGGGAGAATTACAATGCCCTGCTGTGGTGTTTATTCTAGTTGGGCTAGCCTGCTAAAGGTTAGAAGTGGCATTTGTCAGCAGTACCCAAGTTAGTGCTGCACACGATCTAGTAATATTGTATCATGGCCAAAAATGGCAGTTTCTCATTTAGTGTGGCAAAGGAAAAAGCTTACAGCACCTGGTATTCCCAGGCGGTCTCCCATCCAAGTACTAACCAGGCCCGACCCTGCTTAGCTTCCGAGATCGGACGAGATCGGGCGTGTTCAGGGTGGTATGGCCGTAAGCAACAGAAGTAGGGCCCGTCGGTCTTTTATAGCTGACAGCGGCCTCGCGCCGCGCACACAAGGAAGGGAGAATTACAATGCCCTGCTGTGGTGTTTATTCTAGTTGGGCTAGCCTGCTAAAGGTTAGAAGTGGCATTTGTCAGCAGTACCCAAGTTAGTGCTGCACCTATTAACATTGTAAAAAAATAAAAAAATAAAAAACACACTTTTGTATTGAAATGCATTGATTGATTGATTTATTTAATAATGTAACTTATGTGGATATATGTAATTCTGCATGAATTGTAAACCTAAAAAGCAAAGGAAAAAGCTTACAGCACCTGGTATTCCCAGGCGGTCTCCCATCCAAGTACTAACCAGGCCCGACCCTGCTTAGCTTCTGAGATCGGACGAGATCGGGCGTGTTCAGGGTGGTATGGCCGTAAGCAACAGAAGTAGGGCCCGTCGGTCTTTTATAGCTGACAGCGGCCCCGCGCCGCGCACACAAGGAAGGGAGAATTACAATGCCCTGCTGTGGTGTTTATTCTAGTTGGGCTAGCCTGCTAAAGGTTAGAAGTGGCATTTGTCAGCAGTACCCAAGTTAGTGCTGCACCTATTAACATTGTAAAAAAATAAAAAAATAAAAAACACACTTTTGTATTGAAATGCATTGATTGATTGATTTATTTAATAATGTAACTTATGTGGATAAATGTAATTCTGCATGAATTGTATCATGGCCAAAAATGACAGTTTCTCATTTAGTGTGGCAAAGGAAAAAGCTTACAGCACCTGGTATTCCCAGGCGGTCTCCCATCCAAGTACTAACCAGGCCCGACCCTGCTTAGCTTCCGAGATCGGACGAGATCGGGCGTGTTCAGGGTGGTATGGCCGTAAGCAACAGCAGTAGGGCCCGTCGGTAATTTATAGCTGACAGCGGCCCCGCGCCGCGCACACAAGGAAGGGAGAATTACAATGCCCTGCTGTGGTGTTTATTCTAGTTGGGCTAGCCTGCTAAAGGTTAGAAGTGGCATTTGTCAGCAGTACCCAAGTTAGTGCTGCACCTATTAACATTGTAAAAAAATAAAAAAATAAAAAACACACTTTTGTATTGAAATGCATTGATTGATTGATTTATTTAATAATGTAACTTATGTGGATATATGTAATTCTGCATGAATTGTAAACCTAAAAAGCAAAGGAAAAAGCTTACAGCACCTGGTATTCCCAGGCGGTCTCCCATCCAAGTACTAACCAGGCCCGACCCTGCTTAGCTTCCGAGATCGGACGAGATCAGGCGTGTTCAGGGTGGTATGGCCGTAAGCAACAGAAGTAGGGCCCGTCGGTCTTTTATAGCTGACACCGGCCCCGCGCCGCGCACACAAGGAAGGGAGAATTACAATGCCCTGCTGTGGTGTTTATTCTAGTTGGGCTAGACTGCTAAAGGTTAGAAGTGGCATTTGTCAGCAGTACCCAAGTTAGTGCTGCACACGATCTAGTAATATTGTATCATGGCCAAAAATGGCAGTTTCTCATTTAGTGTGGCAAAGGAAAAAGCTTACAGCACCTGGTATTCCCAGGCGGTCTCCCATCCAAGTACTAACCAGGCCCGACCCTGCTTAGCTTCCGAGATCGGACGAGATCGGGCGTGTTCAGGGTGGTATGGCCGTAAGCAACAGAAGTAGGGCCCGTCGGTATTTTATAGCTGACAGCGGCCCCGCGCCGCGCACACAAGGAAGGGAGAATTACAATGCCCTGCTGTGGTGTTTATTCTAGTTGGGCTAGCCTGCTAAAGGTTAGAAGTGGCATTTGTCAGCAGTACCCAAGTTAGTGCTGCACCTATTAACATTGTAAAAAAATAAAAAAATAAAAAACACACTTTTGTATTGAAATGCATTGATTGATTGATTTATTTAATAATGTAACTTATGTGGATATATGTAATTCTGCATGAATTGTAAACCTAAAAAGCAAAGGAAAAAGCTTACAGCACCTGGTATTCCCAGGCGGTCTCCCATCCAAGTACTAACCAGGCCCGACCCTGCTTAGCTTCCGAGATCGGACGAGATCGGGCGTGTTCAGGGTGGTATGGCCGTAAGCAACAGAAGTAGGGCCCGTCGGTCTTTTATAGCTGACAGCGGCCCCGCGCCGCGCACAAGGAAGGGAGAATTACAATGCCCTGCTGTGGTGTTTATTCTAGTTGGGCTAGCCTGCTAAAGGTTAGAAGTGGCATTTGTCAGCAGTACCCAAGTTAGTGCTGCACACGATCTAGTAATATTGTATCATGGCCAAAAATGGCAGTTTCTCATTTAGTGTGGCAAAGGAAAAAGCTTACAGCACCTGGTATTCCCAGGCGGTCTCCCATCCAAGTACTAACCAGGCCCGACCCTGCTTAGCTTCCGAGATCGGACGAGATCGGGCGTGTTCAGGGTGGTATGGCCGTAAGCAACAGATGTAGGGCCCGTCGGTCTTTTATAGCTGACAGCGGCCTCGCGCCGCGCACACAAGGAAGGGAGAATTACAATGCCCTGCTGTGGTGTTTATTCTAGTTGGGCTAGCCTGCTAAAGGTTAGAAGTGGCATTTGTCAGCAGTACCCAAGTTAGTGCTGCACCTATTAACATTGTAAAAAAATAAAAAAATAAAAAACACACTTTTGTATTGAAATGCATTGATTGATTGATTTATTTAATAATGTAACTTATGTGGATATATGTAATTCTGCATGAATTGTAAACCTAAAAAGCAAAGGAAAAAGCTTACAGCACCTGGTATTCCCAGGCGGTCTCCCATCCAAGTACTAACCAGGCCCGACCCTGCTTAGCTTCCGAGATCGGACGAGATCGGGCGTGTTCAGGGTGGTATGGCCGTAAGCAACAGAAGTAGGGCCCGTCGGTCTTTTATAGCTGACAGCGGCCCCGCGCCGCGCACAAGGAAGGGAGAATTACAATGCCCTGCTGTGGTGTTTATTCTAGTTGGGCTAGCCTGCTAAAGGTTAGAAGTGGCATTTGTCAGCAGTACCCAAGTTAGTGCTGCACACGATCTAGTAATATTGTATCATGGCCAAAAATGGCAGTTTCTCATTTAGTGTGGCAAAGGAAAAAGCTTACAGCACCTGGTATTCCCAGGCGGTCTCCCATCCAAGTACTAACCAGGCCCGACCCTGCTTAGCTTCCGAGATCGGACGAGATCGGGCGTGTTCAGGGTGGTATGGCCGTAAGCAACAGAAGTAGGGCCCGTCGGTCTTTTATAGCTGACAGCGGCCTCGCGCCGCGCACACAAGGAAGGGAGAATTACAATGCCCTGCTGTGGTGTTTATTCTAGTTGGGCTAGCCTGCTAAAGGTTAGAAGTGGCATTTGTCAGCAGTACCCAAGTTAGTGCTGCACCTATTAACATTGTAAAAAAATAAAAAAATAAAAAACACACTTTTGTATTGAAATGCATTGATTGATTGATTTATTTAATAATGTAACTTATGTGGATATATGTAATTCTGCATGAATTGTAAACCTAAAAAGCAAAGGAAAAAGCTTACAGCACCTGGTATTCCCAGGCGGTCTCCCATCCAAGTACTAACCAGGCCCGACCCTGCTTAGCTTCCGAGATCGGACGAGATCGGGCGTGTTCAGGGTGGTATGGCCGTAAGCAACAGAAGTAGGGCCCGTCGGTCTTTTATAGCTGACAGCGGCCCCGCGCCGCGCACACAAGGAAGGGAGAATTACAATGCCCTGCTGTGGTGTTTATTCTAGTTGGGCTAGACTGCTAAAGGCTAGAAGTGGCATTTGTCAGCAGTACCCAAGTTAGTGCTGCACACGATCTAGTAATATTGTATCATGGCCAAAAATGGCAGTTTCTCATTTAGTGTGGCAAAGGAAAAAGCTTACAGCACCTGGTATTCCCAGGCGGTCTCCCATCCAAGTACTAACCAGGCCCGACCCTGCTTAGCTTCCGAGATCGGACGAGATCGGGCGTGTTCAGGGTGGTATGGCCGTAAGCAACAGAAGTAGGGCCCGTCGGTCTTTTATAGCTGACAGCGGCCCCGCGCCGCGCACAAGGAAGGGAGAATTACAATGCCCTGCTGTGGTGTTTATTCTAGTTGGGCTAGCCTGCTAAAGGTTAGAAGTGGCATTTGTCAGCAGTACCCAAGTTAGTGCTGCACCTATTAACATTGTAAAAAAATAAAAAAATAAAAAACACACTTTTGTATTGAAATGCATTGATTGATTGATTTATTTAATAATGTAACTTATGTGGATAAATGTAATTCTGCATGAATTGTATCATGGCCAAAAATGGCAGTTTCTCATTTAGTGTGGCAAAGGAAAAAGCTTACAGCACCTGGTATTCCCAGGCGGTCTCCCATCCAAGTACTAACCAGGCCCGACCCTGCTTAGCTTCCGAGATCGGACGAGATCGGGCGTGTTCAGGGTGGTATGGCCGTAAGCAACAGAAGTAGGGCCCGTCGGTAATTTATAGCTGACAGCGGCCCCGCGCCGCGCACACAAGGAAGGGAGAATTACAATGCCCTGCTGTGGTGTTTATTCTAGTTGGGCTAGCCTGCTAAAGGTTAGAAGTGGCATTTGTCAGCAGTACCCAAGTTAGTGCTGCACCTATTAACATTGTAAAAAAATAAAAAAATAAAAAACACACTTTTGTATTGAAATGCATTGATTGATTGATTTATTTAATAATGTAACTTATGTGGATATATGTAATTCTGCATGAATTGTAAACCTAAAAAGCAAAGGAAAAAGCTTACAGCACCTGGTATTCCCAGGCGGTCTCCCATCCAAGTACTAACCAGGCCCGACCCTGCTTAGCTTCCGAGATCGGACGAGATCAGGCGTGTTCAGGGTGGTATGGCCGTAAGCAACAGAAGTAGGGCCCGTCGGTCTTTTATAGCTGACAGCGGCCCCGCGCCGCGCACACAAGGAAGGGAGAATTACAATGCCCTGCTGTGGTGTTTATTCTAGTTGGGCTAGACTGCTAAAGGTTAGAAGTGGCATTTGTCAGCAGTACCCAAGTTAGTGCTGCACACGATCTAGTAATATTGTATCATGGCCAAAAATGGCAGTTTCTCATTTAGTGTGGCAAAGGAAAAAGCTTACAGCACCTGGTATTCCCAGGCGGTCTCCCATCCAAGTACTAACCAGGCCCGACCCTGCTTAGCTTCTGAGATCGGACGAGATCGGGCGTGTTCAGGGTGGTATGGCCGTAAGCAACAGAAGTAGGGCCCGTCGGTATTTTATAGCTGACAGCGGCCCCGCGCCGCGCACACAAGGAAGGGAGAATTACAATGCCCTGCTGTGGTGTTTATTCTAGTTGGGCTAGCCTGCTAAAGGTTAGAAGTGGCATTTGTCAGCAGTACCCAAGTTAGTGCTGCACCTATTAACATTGTAAAAAAATAAAAAAATAAAAAACACACTTTTGTATTGAAATGCATTGATTGATTGATTTATTTAATAATGTAACTTATGTGGATATATGTAATTCTGCATGAATTGTAAACCTAAAAAGCAAAGGAAAAAGCTTACAGCACCTGGTATTCCCAGGCGGTCTCCCATCCAAGTACTAACCAGGCCCGACCCTGCTTAGCTTCCGAGATCGGACGAGATCTGGCGTGTTCAGGGTGGTATGGCCGTAAGCAACAGAAGTAGGGCCCGTCGGTCTTTTATAGCTGACAGCGGCCCCGCGCCGCGCACAAGGAAGGGAGAATTACAATGCCCTGCTGTGGTGTTTATTCTAGTTGGGCTAGCCTGCTAAAGGTTAGAAGTGGCATTTGTCAGCAGTACCCAAGTTAGTGCTGCACACGATCTAGTAATATTGTATCATGGCCAAAAATGGCAGTTTCTCATTTAGTGTGGCAAAGGAAAAAGCTTACAGCACCTGGTATTCCCAGGCGGTCTCCCATCCAAGTACTAACCAGGCCCGACCCTGCTTAGCTTCCGAGATCGGACGAGATCGGGCGTGTTCAGGGTGGTATGGCCGTAAGCAACAGAAGATGGGCCCGTCGGTCTTTTATAGCTGACAGCGGCCCCGCGCCGCGCACACAAGGAAGGGAGAATTACAATGCCCTGCTGTGGTGTTTATTCTAGTTGGGCTAGCCTGCTAAAGGTTAGAAGTGGCATTTGTCAGCAGTACCCAAGTTAGTGCTGCACCTATTAACATTGTAAAAAAATAAAAAAATAAAAAACACACTTTTGTATTGAAATGCATTGATTGATTGATTTATTTAATAATGTAACTTATGTGGATAAATGTAATTCTGCATGAATTGTATCATGGCCAAAAATGGCAGTTTCTCATTTAGTGTGGCAAAGGAAAAAGCTTACAGCACCTGGTATTCCCAGGCGGTCTCCCATCCAAGTACTAACCAGGCCCGACCCTGCTTAGCTTCCGAGATCGGACGAGATCGGGCGTGTTCAGGGTGGTATGGCCGTAAGCAACAGAAGTAGGGCCCGTCGGTCTTTTATAGCTGACAGCGGCCTCGCGCCGCGCACAAGGAAGGGAGAATTACAATGCCCTGCTGTGGTGTTTATTCTAGTTGGGCTAGCCTGCTAAAGGTTAGAAGTGGCATTTGTCAGCAGTACCCAAGTTAGTGCTGCACCTATTAACATTGTAAAAAAATAAAAAAATAAAAAACACACTTTTGTATTGAAATGCATTGATTGATTGATTTATTTAATAATGTAACTTATGTGGATATATGTAATTCTGCATGAATTGTAAACCTAAAAAGCAAAGGAAAAAGCTTACAGCACCTGGTATTCCCAGGCGGTCTCCCATCCAAGTACTAACCAGGACCGACCCTGCTTAGCTTCCGAGATCGGACGAGATCGGGCGTGTTCAGGGTGGTATGGCCGTAAGCAACAGAAGTAGGGCCCGTCGGTCTTTTATAGCTGACAGCGGCCCCGCGCCGCGCACACAAGGAAGGGAGAATTACAATGCCCTGCTGTGGTGTTTATTCTAGTTGGGCTAGACTGCTAAAGGCTAGAAGTGGCATTTGTCAGCAGTACCCAAGTTAGTGCTGCACACGATCTAGTAATATTGTATCATGGCCAAAAATGGCAGTTTCTCATTTAGTGTGGCAAAGGAAAAAGCTTACAGCACCTGGTATTCCCAGGCGGTCTCCCATCCAAGTACTAACCAGGCCCGACCCTGCTTAGCTTCCGAGATCGGACGAGATCGGGCGTGTTCAGGGTGGTATGGCCGTAAGCAACAGAAGTAGGGCCCGTCGGTCTTTTATAGCTGACAGCGGCCTCGCGCCGCGCACACAAGGAAGGGAGAATTACAATGCCCTGCTGTGGTGTTTATTCTAGTTGGGCTAGCCTGCTAAAGGTTAGAAGTGGCATTTGTCAGCAGTACCCAAGTTAGTGCTGCACCTATTAACATTGTAAAAAAATAAAAAAATAAAAAACACACTTTTGTATTGAAATGCATTGATTGATTGATTTATTTAATAATGTAACTTATGTGGATATATGTAATTCTGCATGAATTGTAAACCTAAAAAGCAAAGGAAAAAGCTTACAGCACCTGGTATTCCCAGGCGGTCTCCCATCCAAGTACTAACCAGGCCCGACCCTGCTTAGCTTCCGAGATCGGACGAGATCGGGCGTGTTCAGGGTGGTATGGCCGTAAGCAACAGAAGTAGGGCCCGTCGGTCTTTTATAGCTGACAGCGGCCCCGCGCCGCGCACAAGGAAGGGAGAATTACAATGCCCTGCTGTGGTGTTTATTCTAGTTGGGCTAGCCTGCTAAAGGTTAGAAGTGGCATTTGTCAGCAGTACCCAAGTTAGTGCTGCACACGATCTAGTAATATTGTATCATGGCCAAAAATGGCAGTTTCTCATTTAGTGTGGCAAAGGAAAAAGCTTACAGCACCTGGTATTCCCAGGCGGTCTCCCATCCAAGTACTAACCAGGCCCGACCCTGCTTAGCTTCCGAGATCGGACGAGATCGGGCGTGTTCAGGGTGGTATGGCCGTAAGCAACAGAAGTAGGGCCCGTCGGTCTTTTATAGGTGACAGCGGCCTCGCGCCGCGGACACAAGGAAGGGAGAATTACAATGCCCTGCTGTGGTGTTTATTCTAGTTGGGCTAGCCTGCTAAAGGTTAGAAGTGGCATTTGTCAGCAGTACCCAAGTTAGTGCTGCACCTATTAACATTGTAAAAAAATAAAAAAATAAAAAACACACTTTTGTATTGAAATGCATTGATTGATTGATTTATTTAATAATGTAACTTATGTGGATATATGTAATTCTGCATGAATTGTAAACCTAAAAAGCAAAGGAAAAAGCTTACAGCACCTGGTATTCCCAGGCGGTCTCCCATCCAAGTACTAACCAGGCCCGACCCTGCTTAGCTTCCGAGATCGGACGAGATCGGGCGTGTTTAGGGTGGTATGGCCGTAAGCAACAGAAGTAGGGCCCGTCGGTCTTTTATAGCTGACAGCGGCCCCGCGCCGCGCACACAAGGAAGGGAGAATTACAATGCCCTGCTGTGGTGTTTATTCTAGTTGGGCTAGACTGCTAAAGGCTAGAAGTGGCATTTGTCAGCAGTACCCAAGTTAGTGCTGCACACGATCTAGTAATATTGTATCATGGCCAAAAATGGCAGTTTCTCATTTAGTGTGGCAAAGGAAAAAGCTTACAGCACCTGGTATTCCCAGGCGGTCTCCCATCCAAGTACTAACCAGGCCCGACCCTGCTTAGCTTCCGAGATCGGACGAGATCGGGCGTGTTCAGGGTGGTATGGCCGTAAGCAACAGAAGTAGGGCCCGTCGGTCTTTTATAGCTGACAGCGGCCTCGCGCCGCGCACACAAGGAAGGGAGAATTACAATGCCCTGCTGTGGTGTTTATTCTAGTTGGGCTAGCCTGCTAAAGGTTAGAAGTGGCATTTGTCAGCAGTACCCAAGTTAGTGCTGCACCTATTAACATTGTAAAAAAATAAAAAAATAAAAAACACACTTTTGTATTGAAATGCATTGATTGATTGATTTATTTAATAATGTAACTTATGTGGATATATGTAATTCTGCATGAATTGTAAACCTAAAAAGCAAAGGAAAAAGCTTACAGCACCTGGTATTCCCAGGCGGTCTCCCATCCAAGTACTAACCAGGCCCGACCCTGCTTAGCTTCCGAGATCGGACGAGATCGGGCGTGTTCAGGGTGGTATGGCCGTAAGCAACAGAAGTAGGGCCCGTCGGTCTTTTATAGCTGACAGCGGCCCCGCGCCGCGCACACAAGGAAGGGAGAATTACAATGCCCTGCTGTGGTGTTTATTCTAGTTGGGCTAGACTGCTAAAGGCTAGAAGTGGCATTTGTCAGCAGTACCCAAGTTAGTGCTGCACACGATCTAGTAATATTGTATCATGGCCAAAAATGGCAGTTTCTCATTTAGTGTGGCAAAGGAAAAAGCTTACAGCACCTGGTATTCCCAGGCGGTCTCCCATCCAAGTACTAACCAGGCCCGACCCTGCTTAGCTTCCGAGATCGGACGAGATCGGGCGTGTTCAGGGTGGTATGGCCGTAAGCAACAGAAGTAGGGCCCGTCGGTCTTTTATAGCTGACAGCGGCCCCGCGCCGCGCACACAAGGAAGGGAGAATTACAATGCCCTGCTGTGGTGTTTATTCTAGTTGGGCTAGCCTGCTAAAGGTTAGAAGTGGCATTTGTCAGCAGTACCCAAGTTAGTGCTGCACCTATTAACATTGTAAAAAAATAAAAAAATAAAAAACACACTTTTGTATTGAAATGCATTGATTGATTGATTTATTTAATAATGTAACTTATGTGGATAAATGTAATTCTGCATGAATTGTATCATGGCCAAAAATGGCAGTTTCTCATTTAGTGTGGCAAAGGAAAAAGCTTACAGCACCTGGTATTCCCAGGCGGTCTCCCATCCAAGTACTAACCAGGCCCGACCCTGCTTAGCTTCCGAGATCGGACGAGATCGGGCGTGTTCAGGGTGGTATGGCCGTAAGCAACAGAAGTAGGGCCCGTCGGTAATTTATAGCTGACAGCGGCCCCGCGCCGCGCACACAAGGAAGGGAGAATTACAATGCCCTGCTGTGGTGTTTATTCTAGTTGGGCTAGCCTGCTAAAGGTTAGAAGTGGCATTTGTCAGCAGTACCCAAGTTAGTGCTGCACCTATTAACATTGTAAAAAAATAAAAAAATAAAAAACACACTTTTGTATTGAAATGCATTGATTGATTGATTTATTTAATAATGTAACTTATGTGGATATATGTAATTCTGCATGAATTGTAAACCTAAAAAGCAAAGGAAAAAGCTTACAGCACCTGGTATTCCCAGGCGGTCTCCCATCCAAGTACTAACCAGGCCCGACCCTGCTTAGCTTCCGAGATCGGACGAGATCGGGCGTGTTCAGGGTGGTATGGCCGTAAGCAACAGAAGTAGGGCCCGTCGGTGTTTTATAGCTGACAGCTGCCCCGCGCCGCGCACACAAGGAAGGGAGAATTACAATGCCCTGCTGTGGTGTTTATTCTAGTTGGGCTAGACTGCTAAAGGTTAGAAGTGGCATTTGTCAGCAGTACCCAAGTTAGTGCTGCACACGATCTAGTAATATTGTATCATGGCCAAAAATGGCAGTTTCTCATTTAGTGTGGCAAAGGAAAAAGCTTACAGCACCTGGTATTCCCAGGCGGTCTCCCATCCAAGTACTAACCAGGCCCGACCCTGCTTAGCTTCTGAGATCGGACGAGATCGGGCGTGTTCAGGGTGGTATGGCCGTAAGCAACAGAAGTAGGGCCCGTCGGTCTTTTATAGCTGACAGCGGCCCCGCGCCGCGCACAAGGAAGGGAGAATTACAATGCCCTGCTGTGGTGTTTATTCTAGTTGGGCTAGCCTGCTAAAGGTTAGAAGTGGCATTTGTCAGCAGTACCCAAGTTAGTGCTGCACACAATCTAGTAATATTGTATCATGGCCAAAAATGGCAGTTTCTCATTTAGTGTGGCAAAGGAAAAAGCTTACAGCACCTGGTATTCCCAGGCGGTCTCCCATCCAAGTACTAACCAGGCCCGACCCTGCTTAGCTTCCGAGATCGGACGAGATCGGGCGTGTTCAGGGTGGTATGGCCGTAAGCAACAGAAGTAGGGCCCGTCGGTCTTTTATAGCTGACAGCGGCCTCGCGCCGCGCACACAAGGAAGGGAGAATTACAATGCCCTGCTGTGGTGTTTATTCTAGTTGGGCTAGCCTGCTAAAGGTTAGAAGTGGCATTTGTCAGCAGTACCCAAGTTAGTGCTGCACCTATTAACATTGTAAAAAAATAAAAAAATAAAAAACACACTTTTGTATTGAAATGCATTGATTGATTGATTTATTTAATAATGTAACTTATGTGGATATATGTAATTCTGCATGAATTGTAAACCTAAAAAGCAAAGGAAAAAGCTTACAGCACCTGGTATTCCCAGGCGGTCTCCCATCCAAGTACTAACCAGGCCCGACCCTGCTTAGCTTCCGAGATCGGACGAGATCGGGCGTGTTCAGGGTGGTATGGCCGTAAGCAACAGAAGTAGGGCCCGTCGGTCTTTTATAGCTGACAGCGGCCCCGCGCCGCGCACACAAGGAAGGGAGAATTACAATGCCCTGCTGTGGTGTTTATTCTAGTTGGGCTAGACTGCTAAAGGCTAGAAGTGGCATTTGTCAGCAGTACCCAAGTTAGTGCTGCACACGATCTAGTAATATTGTATCATGGCCAAAAATGGCAGTTTCTCATTTAGTGTGGCAAAGGAAAAAGCTTACAGCACCTGGTATTCCCAGGCGGTCTCCCATCCAAGTACTAACCAGGCCCGACCCTGCTTAGCTTCCGAGATCGGACGAGATCGGGCGTGTTCAGGGTGGTATGGCCGTAAGCAACAGAAGTAGGGCCCGTCGGTCTTTTATAGCTGACAGCGGCCTCGCGCCGCGCACACAAGGAAGGGAGAATTACAATGCCCTGCTGTGGTGTTTATTCTAGTTGGGCTAGCCTGCTAAAGGTTAGAAGTGGCATTTGTCAGCAGTACCCAAGTTAGTGCTGCACCTATTAACATTGTAAAAAAATAAAAAAATAAAAAACACACTTTTGTATTGAAATGCATTGATTGATTGATTTATTTAATAATGTAACTTATGTGGATATATGTAATTCTGCATGAATTGTAAACCTAAAAAGCAAAGGAAAAAGCTTACAGCACCTGGTATTCCCAGGCGGTCTCCCATCCAAGTACTAACCAGGCCCGACCCTGCTTAGCTTCCGAGATCGGACGAGATCGGGCGTGTTCAGGGTGGTATGGCCGTAAGCAACAGAAGTAGGGCCCGTCGGTCTTTTATAGCTGACAGCGGCCCCGCGCCGCGCACACAAGGAAGGGAGAATTACAATGCCCTGCTGTGGTGTTTATTCTAGTTGGGCTAGACTGCTAAAGGCTAGAAGTGGCATTTGTCAGCAGTACCCAAGTTAGTGCTGCACACGATCTAGTAATATTGTATCATGGCCAAAAATGGCAGTTTCTCATTTAGTGTGGCAAAGGAAAAAGCTTACAGCACCTGGTATTCCCAGGCGGTCTCCCATCCAAGTACTAACCAGGCCCGACCCTGCTTAGCTTCCGAGATCGGACGAGATCGGGCGTGTTCAGGGTGGTATGGCCGTAAGCAACAGAAGTAGGGCCCGTCGGTCTTTTATAGCTGACAGCGGCCCCGCGCCGCGCACACAAGGAAGGGAGAATTACAATGCCCTGCTGTGGTGTTTATTCTAGTTGGGCTAGCCTGCTAAAGGTTAGAAGTGGCATTTGTCAGCAGTACCCAAGTTAGTGCTGCACCTATTAACATTGTAAAAAAATAAAAAAATAAAAAACACACTTTTGTATTGAAATGCATTGATTGATTGATTTATTTAATAATGTAACTTATGTGGATAAATGTAATTCTGCATGAATTTATCATGGCCAAAAATGGCAGTTTCTCATTTAGTGTGGCAAAGGAAAAAGCTTACAGCACCTGGTATTCCCAGGCGGTCTCCCATCCAAGTACTAACCAGGCCCGACCCTGCTTAGCTTCCGAGATCGGACGAGATCGGGCGTGTTCAGGGTGGTATGGCCGTAAGCAACAGAAGTAGGGCCCGTCGGTAATTTATAGCTGACAGCGGCCCCGCGCCGCGCACACAAGGAAGGGAGATTTACAATGCCCTGCTGTGGTGTTTATTCTAGTTGGGCTAGCCTGCTAAAGGTTAGAAGTGGCATTTGTCAGCAGTACCCAAGTTAGTGCTGCACCTATTAACATTGTAAAAAAATAAAAAAATAAAAAACACACTTTTGTATTGAAATGCATTGATTGATTGATTTATTTAATAATGTAACTTATGTGGATATATGTAATTCTGCATGAATTGTAAACCTAAAAAGCAAAGGAAAAAGCTTACAGCACCTGGTATTCCCAGGCGGTCTCCCATCCAAGTACTAACCAGGCCCGACCCTGCTTAGCTTCCGAGATCGGACGAGATCGGGCGTGTTCAGGGTGGTATGGCCGTAAGCAACAGAAGTAGGGCCCGTCGGTCTTTTATAGCTGACAGCTGCCCCGCGCCGCGCACACAAGGAAGGGAGAATTACAATGCCCTGCTGTGGTGTTTATTCTAGTTGGGCTAGACTGCTAAAGGTTAGAAGTGGCATTTGTCAGCAGTACCCAAGTTAGTGCTGCACACGATCTAGTAATATTGTATCATGGCCAAAAATGGCAGTTTCTCATTTAGTGTGGCAAAGGAAAAAGCTTACAGCACCTGGTATTCCCAGGCGGTCTCCCATCCAAGTACTAACCAGGCCCGACCCTGCTTAGCTTCTGAGATCGGAGTCATCGGACGAGATCGGGCGTGTTCAGGGTGGTATGGCCGTAAGCAACAGAAGTAGGGCCCGTCGGTATTTTATAGCTGACAGCGGCCCCGCGCCGCGCACAAGGAAGGGAGAATTACAATGCCCTGCTGTGGTGTTTATTCTAGTTGGGCTAGCCTGCTAAAGGTTAGAAGTGGCATTTGTCAGCAGTACCCAAGTTAGTGCTGCACCTATTAACATTGTAAAAAAATAAAAAAATAAAAAACACACTTTTGTATTGAAATGCATTGATTGATTGATTTATTTAATAATGTAACTTATGTGGATATATGTAATTCTGCATGAATTGTAAACCTAAAAAGCAAAGGAAAAAGCTTACAGCACCTGGTATTCCCAGGCGGTCTCCCATCCAAGTACTAACCAGGCCCGACCCTGCTTAGCTTCCGAGATCGGACGAGATCTGGCGTGTTCAGGGTGGTATGGCCGTAAGCAACAGAAGTAGGGCCCGTCGGTCTTTTATAGCTGACAGCGGCCCCGCGCCGCGCACACAAGGAAGGGAGAATTACAATGCCCTGCTGTGGTGTTTATTCTAGTTGGGCTAGCCTGCTAAAGGTTAGAAGTGGCATTTGTCAGCAGTACCCAAGTTAGTGCTGCACCTATTAACATTGTAAAAAAATAAAAAAATAAAAAACACACTTTTGTATTGAAATGCATTGATTGATTGATTTATTTAATAATGTAACTTATGTGGATAAATGTAATTCTGCATGAATTGTATCATGGCCAAAAATGGCAGTTTCTCATTTAGTGTGGCAAAGGAAAAAGCTTACAGCACCTGGTATTCCCAGGCGGTCTCCCATCCAAGTACTAACCAGGCCCGACCCTGCTTAGCTTCCGAGATCGGACGAGATCGGGCGTGTTCAGGGTGGTATGGCCGTAAGCAACAGAAGTAGGGCCCGTCGGTATTTTATAGCTGACAGCGGCCCCGCGCCGCGCACACAAGGAAGGGAGAATTACAATGCCCTGCTGTGGTTTTTATTCTAGTTGGGCTAGCCTGCTAAAGGTTAGAAGTGGCATTTGTCAGCAGTACCCAAGTTAGTGCTGCACCTATTAACATTGTAAAAAAATAAAAAAATAAAAAACACACTTTTGTATTGAAATGCATTGATTGATTGATTTATTTAATAATGTAACTTATGTGGATATATGTAATTCTGCATGAATTGTAAACCTAAAAAGCAAAGGAAAAAGCTTACAGCACCTGGTATTCCCAGGCGGTCTCCCATCCAAGTACTAACCAGGCCCGACCCTGCTTAGCTTCCAAGATCGGACGAGATCGGGCGTGTTCAGGGTGGTATGGCGGTAAGCAACAGAAGTAGGGCCCGTCGGTCTTTTATAGCTGACAGCGGCCCCGCGCCGCGCACACAAGGAAGGGAGAATTACAATGCCCTGCTGTGGTGTTTATTCTAGTTGGGCTAGACTGCTAAAGGTTAGAAGTGGCATTTGTCAGCAGTACCCAAGTTAGTGCTGCACACGATCTAGTAATATTGTATCATGGCCAAAAATGGCAGTTTCTCATTTAGTGTGGCAAAGGAAAAAGCTTACAGCACCTGGTATTCCCAGGCGGTCTCCCATCCAAGTACTAACCAGGCCCGACCCTGCTTAGCTTCCGAGATCGGACGAGATCGGGCGTGTTCAGGGTGGTATGGCCGTAAGCAACAGAAGTAGGGCCCGTCGGTCTTTTATAGCTGACAGCGGCCCCGCGCCGCGCACACAAGGAAGGGAGAATTACAATGCCCTGCTGTGGTGTTTATTCTAGTTGGGCTAGCCTGCTAAAGGTTAGAAGTGGCATTTGTCAGCAGTACCCAAGTTAGTGCTGCACCTATTAACATTGTAAAAAAATAAAAAAATAAAAAACACACTTTTGTATTGAAATGCATTGATTGATTGATTTATTTAATAATGTAACTTATGTGGATAAATGTAATTCTGCATGAATTGTATCATGGCCAAAAATGGCAGTTTCTCATTTAGTGTGGCAAAGGAAAAAGCTTACAGCACCTGGTATTCCCAGGCGGTCTCCCATCCAAGTACTAACCAGGCCCGACCCTGCTTAGCTTCCGAGATCGGACGAGATCGGGCGTGTTCAGGGTGGTATGGCCGTAAGCAACAGAAGTAGGGCCCGTCGGTATTTTATAGCTGACAGCGGCCCCGCGCCGCGCACACAAGGAAGGGAGAATTACAATGCCCTGCTGTGGTTTTTATTCTAGTTGGGCTAGCCTGCTAAAGGTTAGAAGTGGCATTTGTCAGCAGTACCCAAGTTAGTGCTGCACCTATTAACATTGTAAAAAAATAAAAAAATAAAAAACACACTTTTGTATTGAAATGCATTGATTGATTGATTTATTTAATAATGTAACTTATGTGGATATATGTAATTCTGCATGAATTGTAAACCTAAAAAGCAAAGGAAAAAGCTTACAGCACCTGGTATTCCCAGGCGGTCTCCCATCCAAGTACTAACCAGGTCCGACCCTGCTTAGCTTCCAAGATCGGACGAGATCGGGCGTGTTCAGGGTGGTATGGCGGTAAGCAACAGAAGTAGGGCCCGTCGGTCTTTTATAGCTGACAGCGGCCCCGCGCCGCGCACACAAGGAAGGGAGAATTACAATGCCCTGCTGTGGTGTTTATTCTAGTTGGGCTAGACTGCTAAAGGTTAGAAGTGGCATTTGTCAGCAGTACCCAAGTTAGTGCTGCACACGATCTAGTAATATTGTATCATGGCCAAAAATGGCAGTTTCTCATTTAGTGTGGCAAAGGAAAAAGCTTACAGCACCTGGTATTCCCAGGCGGTCTCCCATCCAAGTACTAACCAGGCCCGACCCTGCTTAGCTTCCGAGATCGGACGAGATCGGGCGTGTTCAGGGTGGTATGGCCGTAAGCAACAGAAGTAGGGCCCGTCGGTCTTTTATAGCTGACAGCGGCCCCGCGCCGCGCACACAAGGAAGGGAGAATTACAATGCCCTGCTGTGGTGTTTATTCTAGTTGGGCTAGCCTGCTAAAGGTTAGAAGTGGCATTTGTCAGCAGTACCCAAGTTAGTGCTGCACCTATTAACATTGTAAAAAAATAAAAAAATAAAAAACACACTTTTGTATTGAAATGCATTGATTGATTGATTTATTTAATAATGTAACTTATGTGGATAAATGTAATTCTGCATGAATTGTATCATGGCCAAAAATGGCAGTTTCTCATTTAGTGTGGCAAAGGAAAAAGCTTACAGCACCTGGTATTCCCAGGCGGTCTCCCATCCAAGTACTAACCAGGCCCGACCCTGCTTAGCTTCCGAGATCGGACGAGATCGGGCGTGTTCAGGGTGGTATGGCCGTAAGCAACAGAAGTAGGGCCCGTCGGTATTTTATAGCTGACAGCGGCCCCGCGCCGCGCACAAGGAAGGGAGAATTACAATGCCCTGCTGTGGTGTTTATTCTAGTTGGGCTAGCCTGCTAAAGGTTAGAAGTGGCATTTGTCAGCAGTACCCAAGTTAGTGCTGCACCTATTAACATTGTAAAAAAATAAAAAAATAAAAAACACACTTTTGTATTGAAATGCATTGATTGATTGATTTATTTAATAATGTAACTTATGTGGATATATGTAATTCTGCATGAATTGTAAACCTAAAAAGCAAAGGAAAAAGCTTACAGCACCTGGTATTCCCAGGCGGTCTCCCATCCAAGTACTAACCAGGCCCGACCCTGCTTAGCTTCCAAGATCGGACGAGATCGGGCGTGTTCAGGGTGGTATGGCCGTAAGCAACAGAAGTTGGGCCCGTCGGTCTTTTATAGCTGACAGCGGCCCCGCGCCGCGCACACAAGGAAGGGAGAATTACAATGCCCTGCTGTGGTGTTTATTCTAGTTGGGCTAGACTGCTAAAGGTTAGAAGGGGCATTTGTCAGCAGTACCCAAGTTAGTGCTGCACACGATCTAGTAATATTGTATCATGGCCAAAAATGGCAGTTTCTCATTTAGTGTGGCAAAGGAAAAAGCTTACAGCACCTGGTATTCCCAGGCGGTCTCCCATCCAAGTACTAACCAGGCCCGACCCTGCTTAGCTTCCGAGATCGGACGAGATCGGGCGTGTTCAGGGTGGTATGGCCGTAAGCAACAGAAGTAGGGCCCGTCGGTCTTTTATAGCTGACAGCGGCCCCGCGCCGCGCACACAAGGAAGGGAGAATTACAATGCCCTGCTGTGGTGTTTATTCTAGTTGGGCTAGCCTGCTAAAGGTTAGAAGTGGCATTTGTCAGCAGTACCCAAGTTAGTGCTGCACCTATTAACATTGTAAAAAAATAAAAAAATAAAAAACACACTTTTGTATTGAAATGCATTGATTGATTGATTTATTTAATAATGTAACTTATGTGGATATATGTAATTCTGCATGAATTGTAAACCTAAAAAGCAAAGGAAAAAGCTTACAGCACCTGGTATTCCCAGGCGGTCTCCCATCCAAGTACTAACCAGGCCCGACCCTGCTTAGCTTCCGAGATCGGACGAGATCGGGCGTGTTCAGGGTGGTATGGCCGTAAGCAACAGAAGTAGGGCCCGTCGGTCTTTTATAGCTGACAGCGGCCCCGCGCCGCGCACAAGGAAGGGAGAATTACAATGCCCTGCTGTGGTGTTTATTCTAGTTGGGCTAGCCTGCTAAAGGTTAGAAGTTGCATTTGTCAGCAGTACCCAAGTTAGTGCTGCACACGATCTAGTAATATTGTATCATGGCCAAAAATGGCAGTTTCTCATTTAGTGTGGCAAAGGAAAAAGCTTACAGCACCTGGTATTCCCAGGCGGTCTCCCATCCAAGTACTAACCAGGCCCGACCCTGCTTAGCTTCCGAGATCGGACGAGATCGGGCGTGTTCAGGGTGGTATGGCCGTAAGCAACAGATGTAGGGCCCGTCGGTCTTTTATAGCTGACAGCGGCCTCGCGCCGCGCACAAGGAAGGGAGAATTACAATGCCCTGCTGTGGTGTTTATTCTAGTTGGGCTAGCCTGCTAAAGGTTAGAAGTGGCATTTGTCAGCAGTACCCAAGTTAGTGCTGCACACGATCTAGTAATATTGTATCATGGCCAAAAATGGCAGTTTCTCATTTAGTGTGGCAAAGGAAAAAGCTTACAGCACCTGGTATTCCCAGGCGGTCTCCCATCCAAGTACTAACCAGGCCCGACCCTGCTTAGCTTCCGAGATCGGACGAGATCGGGCGTGTTCAGGGTGGTATGGCCGTAAGCAACAGAAGTAGGGCCCGTCGGTCTTTTATAGCTGACAGCGGCCTCGCGCCGCGCACACAAGGAAGGGAGAATTACAATGCCCTGCTGTGGTGTTTATTCTAGTTGGGCTAGCCTGCTAAAGGTTAGAAGTGGCATTTGTCAGCAGTACCCAAGTTAGTGCTGCACCTATTAACATTGTAAAAAAATAAAAAAATAAAAAACACACTTTTGTATTGAAATGCATTGATTGATTGATTTATTTAATAATGTAACTTATGTGGATATATGTAATTCTGCATGAATTGTAAACCTAAAAAGCAAAGGAAAAAGCTTACAGCACCTGGTATTCCCAGGCGGTCTCCCATCCAAGTACTAACCAGGTCCGACCCTGCTTAGCTTCCAAGATCGGACGAGATCGGGCGTGTTCAGGGTGGTATGGCGGTAAGCAACAGAAGTAGGGCCCGTCGGTCTTTTATAGCTGACAGCGGCCCCGCGCCGCGCACACAAGGAAGGGAGAATTACAATGCCCTGCTGTGGTGTTTATTCTAGTTGGGCTAGACTGCTAAAGGTTAGAAGTGGCATTTGTCAGCAGTACCCAAGTTAGTGCTGCACACGATCTAGTAATATTGTATCATGGCCAAAAATGGCAGTTTCTCATTTAGTGTGGCAAAGGAAAAAGCTTACAGCACCTGGTATTCCCAGGCGGTCTCCCATCCAAGTACTAACCAGGCCCGACCCTGCTTAGCTTCCGAGATCGGACGAGATCGGGCGTGTTCAGGGTGGTATGGCCGTAAGCAACAGAAGTAGGGCCCGTCGGTCTTTTATAGCTGACAGCGGCCCCGCGCCGCGCACACAAGGAAGGGAGAATTACAATGCCCTGCTGTGGTGTTTATTCTAGTTGGGCTAGCCTGCTAAAGGTTAGAAGTGGCATTTGTCAGCAGTACCCAAGTTAGTGCTGCACCTATTAACATTGTAAAAAAATAAAAAAATAAAAAACACACTTTTGTATTGAAATGCATTGATTGATTGATTTATTTAATAATGTAACTTATGTGGATAAATGTAATTCTGCATGAATTGTATCATGGCCAAAAATGGCAGTTTCTCATTTAGTGTGGCAAAGGAAAAAGCTTACAGCACCTGGTATTCCCAGGCGGTCTCCCATCCAAGTACTAACCAGGCCCGACCCTGCTTAGCTTCCGAGATCGGACGAGATCGGGCGTGTTCAGGGTGGTATGGCCGTAAGCAACAGAAGTAGGGCCCGTCGGTATTTTATAGCTGACAGCGGCCCCGCGCCGCGCACAAGGAAGGGAGAATTACAATGCCCTGCTGTGGTGTTTATTCTAGTTGGGCTAGCCTGCTAAAGGTTAGAAGTGGCATTTGTCAGCAGTACCCAAGTTAGTGCTGCACCTATTAACATTGTAAAAAAATAAAAAAATAAAAAACACACTTTTGTATTGAAATGCATTGATTGATTGATTTATTTAATAATGTAACTTATGTGGATATATGTAATTCTGCATGAATTGTAAACCTAAAAAGCAAAGGAAAAAGCTTACAGCACCTGGTATTCCCAGGCGGTCTCCCATCCAAGTACTAACCAGGCCCGACCCTGCTTAGCTTCCAAGATCGGACGAGATCGGGCGTGTTCAGGGTGGTATGGCCGTAAGCAACAGAAGTTGGGCCCGTCGGTCTTTTATAGCTGACAGCGGCCCCGCGCCGCGCACACAAGGAAGGGAGAATTACAATGCCCTGCTGTGGTGTTTATTCTAGTTGGGCTAGACTGCTAAAGGTTAGAAGGGGCATTTGTCAGCAGTACCCAAGTTAGTGCTGCACACGATCTAGTAATATTGTATCATGGCCAAAAATGGCAGTTTCTCATTTAGTGTGGCAAAGGAAAAAGCTTACAGCACCTGGTATTCCCAGGCGGTCTCCCATCCAAGTACTAACCAGGCCCGACCCTGCTTAGCTTCCGAGATCGGACGAGATCGGGCGTGTTCAGGGTGGTATGGCCGTAAGCAACAGAAGTAGGGCCCGTCGGTCTTTTATAGCTGACAGCGGCCCCGCGCCGCGCACACAAGGAAGGGAGAATTACAATGCCCTGCTGTGGTGTTTATTCTAGTTGGGCTAGCCTGCTAAAGGTTAGAAGTGGCATTTGTCAGCAGTACCCAAGTTAGTGCTGCACCTATTAACATTGTAAAAAAATAAAAAAATAAAAAACACACTTTTGTATTGAAATGCATTGATTGATTGATTTATTTAATAATGTAACTTATGTGGATATATGTAATTCTGCATGAATTGTAAACCTAAAAAGCAAAGGAAAAAGCTTACAGCACCTGGTATTCCCAGGCGGTCTCCCATCCAAGTACTAACCAGGCCCGACCCTGCTTAGCTTCCGAGATCGGACGAGATCGGGCGTGTTCAGGGTGGTATGGCCGTAAGCAACAGAAGTAGGGCCCGTCGGTCTTTTATAGCTGACAGCGGCCCCGCGCCGCGCACAAGGAAGGGAGAATTACAATGCCCTGCTGTGGTGTTTATTCTAGTTGGGCTAGCCTGCTAAAGGTTAGAAGTTGCATTTGTCAGCAGTACCCAAGTTAGTGCTGCACACGATCTAGTAATATTGTATCATGGCCAAAAATGGCAGTTTCTCATTTAGTGTGGCAAAGGAAAAAGCTTACAGCACCTGGTATTCCCAGGCGGTCTCCCATCCAAGTACTAACCAGGCCCGACCCTGCTTAGCTTCCGAGATCGGACGAGATCGGGCGTGTTCAGGGTGGTATGGCCGTAAGCAACAGATGTAGGGCCCGTCGGTCTTTTATAGCTGACAGCGGCCTCGCGCCGCGCACAAGGAAGGGAGAATTACAATGCCCTGCTGTGGTGTTTATTCTAGTTGGGCTAGCCTGCTAAAGGTTAGAAGTGGCATTTGTCAGCAGTACCCAAGTTAGTGCTGCACACGATCTAGTAATATTGTATCATGGCCAAAAATGGCAGTTTCTCATTTAGTGTGGCAAAGGAAAAAGCTTACAGCACCTGGTATTCCCAGGCGGTCTCCCATCCAAGTACTAACCAGGCCCGACCCTGCTTAGCTTCCGAGATCGGACGAGATCGGGCGTGTTCAGGGTGGTATGGCCGTAAGCAACAGAAGTAGGGCCCGTCGGTCTTTTATAGCTGACAGCGGCCTCGCGCCGCGCACACAAGGAAGGGAGAATTACAATGCCCTGCTGTGGTGTTTATTCTAGTTGGGCTAGCCTGCTAAAGGTTAGAAGTGGCATTTGTCAGCAGTACCCAAGTTAGTGCTGCACCTATTAACATTGTAAAAAAATAAAAAAATAAAAAACACACTTTTGTATTGAAATGCATTGATTGATTGATTTATTTAATAATGTAACTTATGTGGATATATGTAATTCTGCATGAATTGTAAACCTAAAAAGCAAAGGAAAAAGCTTACAGCACCTGGTATTCCCAGGCGGTCTCCCATCCAAGTACTAACCAGGCCCGACCCTGCTTAGCTTCCGAGATCGGACGAGATCGGGCGTGTTCAGGGTGGTATGGCCGTAAGCAACAGAAGTAGGGCCCGTCGGTCTTTTATAGCTGACAGCGGCCCCGCGCCGCGCACACAAGGAAGGGAGAATTACAATGCCCTGCTGTGGTGTTTATTCTAGTTGGGCTAGACTGCTAAAGGCTAGAAGTGGCATTTGTCAGCAGTACCCAAGTTAGTGCTGCACACGATCTAGTAATATTGTATCATGGCCAAAAATGGCAGTTTCTCATTTAGTGTGGCAAAGGAAAAAGCTTACAGCACCTGGTATTCCCAGGCGGTCTCCCATCCAAGTACTAACCAGGCCCGACCCTGCTTAGCTTCCGAGATCGGACGAGATCGGGCGTGTTCAGGGTGGTATGGCCGTAAGCAACAGAAGTAGGGCCCGTCGATATTTTATAGCTGACAGCGGCCCCGCGCCGCGCACACAAGGAAGGGAGAATTACAATGCCCTGCTGTGGTGTTTATTCTAGTTGGGCTAGCCTGCTAAAGGTTAGAAGTGGCATTTGTCAGCAGTACCGAAGTTAGTGCTGCACACGATCTAGTAATATTGTATCATGGCCAAAAATGGCAGTTTCTCATTTAGTGTGGCAAAGGAAAAAGCTTACAGCACCTGGTATTCCCAGGGGGTCTCCCATCCAAGTACTAACCAGGCCCGACCCTGCTTAGCTTCCGAGATGGGACGAGATCGGGCGTGTTCAGGGTGGTATGGCCGTAAGCAACAGAAGTAGGGCCCGTCGGTCTTTTATAGCTGACAGCGGCCCCGCGCCGCGCACACAAGGAAGGGAGAATTACAATGCCCTGCTGTGGTGTTTATTCTAGTTGGGCTAGCCTGCTAAAGGTTAGAAGTGGCATTTGTCAGCAGTACCCAAGTTAGTGCTGCACCTATTAACATTGTAAAAAAATAAAAAAAATAAAAAACACACTTTTGTATTGAAATGCATTGATTGATTGATTTATTTAATAATGTAACTTATGTGGATATATGTAATTCTGCATGAATTGTAAACCTAAAAAGCAAAGGAAAAAGCTTACAGCACCTGGTATTCCCAGGCGGTCTCCCATCCAAGTACTAACCAGGCCCGACCCTGCTTAGCTTCCGAGATCGGACGAGATCGGGCGTGTTCAGGGTGGTATGGCCGTAAGCAACAGAAATAGGGCCCGTCGGTCTTTTATAGCTGACAGCGGCCCCGCGCCGCGCACAAGGAAGGGAGAATTACAATGCCCTGCTGTGGTGTTTATTCTAGTTGGGCTAGCCTGCTAAAGGTTAGAAGTGGCATTTGTCAGCAGTACCCAAGTTAGTGCTGCACACGATCTAGTAATATTGTATCATGGCCAAAAATGGCAGTTTCTCATTTAGTGTGGCAAAGGAAAAAGCTTACAGCACCTGGTATTCCCAGGCGGTCTCCCATCCAAGTACTAACCAGGCCCGACCCTGCTTAGCTTCCGAGATCGGACGAGATCGGGCGTGTTCAGGGTGGTATGGCCGTAAGCAACAGAAGTAGGGCCCGTCGGTCTTTTATAGCTGACAGCGGCCCCGCGCCGCGCACACAAGGAAGGGAGAATTACAATGCCCTGCTGTGGTGTTTATTCTAGTTGGGCTAGCCTGCTAAAGGTTAGAAGTGGCATTTGTCAGCAGTACCCAAGTTAGTGCTGCACCTATTAACATTGTAAAAAAATAAAAAACACACTTTTGTATTGAAATGCATTGATTGATTGATTTATTTAATAATGTAACTTATGTGGATATATGTAATTCTGCATGAATTGTAAACCTAAAAAGCAAAGGAAAAAGCTTACAGCACCTGGTATTCCCAGGCGGTCTCCCATCCAAGTACTAACCAGGCCCGACCCTGCTTAGCTTCCGAGATCGGACGAGATCGGGCGTGTTTTTTTTTTTTTTTTTTCTCTTTTTATTTAAAAAATATTCAAAGTAAAACATTTTTTACATCTTCCAACATGATTGTAACATTACATTGCTCACACACAGTTTGTTACATCACCTTTTCTCAAACAAAAAATAAACATTTAGACAATATATCAATGCATTCCCTTTTTTTTTTGGTTTTTTTTTTTTGGTTTTTTTTAGAAGTTGAAATCCAGTTTATCACTCCCATTTCTTGAGATAAACCCACTCCCTTTCACAAAATATTTATCAAAGGAAACTCTATCCATATGTTTGTGCACCAAAAGAATACTTTTCCTCATAATTGATTCAAAATATGCCCAGACCTTCACTTTCTTCCCCTCAAAATGAGCCATGTTCCTCCTAAGCCAAACTGCTAACCTGGCATGACTCATAGCATAATTTAACAGATTCACATTGTCCACTTTGCTTTTTTTACATGTTCCGAAAAGTAATGACATTTTCCAATCCTGTGAATCTACTAATTCACTTTTCCAGTTTTTTTGTAAGAACCCTTTAAGTCTCATTTGAAACACTTTCAGCTCTTTACATCCCACAAACATATGCATTAAACTTTCTGGTTCTAAACCGCATACATCACATTCTCTTTTTATATTCCTGTTAATCTGATGCAAAACCACATTGTTGTAGATCCTGTTATGCCTCAGTTTAAAGTCCAGATCTTCACATTCAATACTGTTATACTTCACGTTCAGGTTCTGCCATATTACTTTCACATCTATACCTGTAATCAGTTTAGGCCATACATTTTCAGAAGCAGGGGCTTTGATTTATTTTTCTAGAAACTTTCTATAAATCGTTTTAGCTACAACCGTTGCTACACCTCTCTTGTGTTCACCTTCTCCAAAAAACAGAACAGGGAATGTAACCAGCGTTTCGCCAATACTCTTACTTCGTATCATTTCACTCCAGCATTCTGGTAGGCTGCCTTTGATTCTGTCATATATGTTAATCACAGTTCTTGGCCTGATTTCATCGTTCCATTCCAACAGGCAGTCAACTATTCCTTGATCAGGTAGGAAACCTGGTACATATTCATAAACCACATCTTTCACCTGTCTTACCCCTGCACCCATAAAGGTCTTCTCATACAAAGTTCTACCATCCCACTTGATTTTGTGGTTTAGAAACAATGGTTGCTGCATAATAACATCTATGGTTTTACATTCATAATTCACATGAGGCAAAAAATCACCCCAGGCACTGAATACTTCCTTGTAGAAGTCGGGCACACGTTCATACATTTTTTTTTTCAAAGACATAAGCAAACCATTCTCCCCACATCCGCTACTCTGATTTACATATTCTCTGAAGAAGTGTTTCCACCCATAGTCCACTTCCCCATACAAGTACTTTTTCACCGTTTTTACTCGAATAGCTTTCCTTTTCATATTCAGATCGACCAATTTTAACCCACCTTCCTCACAATTACCTATCAAGGTCTTGCTGGATATTCTAACTCCTCTACCACTCCATAGAAAATCAGTTATAATACAGTTTATCTCATTTAACACCCAATCAGGGAGATCAATGGCACCCAAAATATAATTACATTTTGACAAAATTAGAGCATTTATAATCACCACCTTCCCCTTCAGTTTCAGGAACCTTTGTTTCCAGAAATTCATCACCTGTTTTATTTTATTTAACACCCCAGTCCATGTGAGGTCCCTTGCTTCCTTCTCTTTTACACCCAGATTTACACCTAGTATTTTAATATAGTCCTTTGCTACTCTGAAGGGAATATCACAACCCCGTGTTTCTACTTGCCCAACATACATTATTTCTGATTTCTCTATATTGATCTTTGCCCCTGAGGCCTTCCCATAAACATCTAGGTGACCCATAATTATTTTGATACTGTCCATATTTCTGACTGTAAATGATGTGTCATCCGCATACTGTTGGATTACACTTTGACCATTCCCTGGAATTCCCACACATTTAATGCCTGTATCACTTTTTATCAGGGTTGCTAAGGGTTCTGTGGAAACACTATACAGAATGGCCGACAGGGGGCAGCCTTGTCTCACTGACCTTTCCAAAGGAAAAGTGTCAGTCAGCACTCCATTACATTTTACACAGCTCTTGGCATTACTATACAGGAGCTGAATCCATTTAATGAGCCTAGGCCCAAAACCATATCTCTCCATTGTTTTGAATAGGAAATTATGCTGAACTCTATCAAAAGCTTTATTCAAGTCTATATTTAAGACAATACCACCTTCTCCATCATTATTCATGTGGTGAATCACATCTCGCATGGTGCATATTATGTCTGCAATATCTCTACCTGGCACACTGTATGCCTGCGTAGAAGATATAATGCTACCCAAAACCTTTTTAATTCTATTTGCCAAAATCTTTGCAATAATTTTGTAGTCATTATTCAAGAGACTGATTGGTCTGTAGTTCTCTAATTTCAGTTTACTTCCCTTATTTTTATACAAAATTACGATTACACCAGTCGACATGGATTTTGAAACCTGCTGTTCTCCCTCCATCTGCCTGTAGACCCTTAAAAGTATAGGTGCCAGCACATCTGAAAAAGTTTTATAAAATTCTCCTGTTAGCCCGTCTGAGCCTGGACTCTTGTTAGGCTGAATACAATGTATAGCCTCTTTAACCTCATCAATCAAAATATCCTCTTCACATAGCTGTTTCTCACATTCACTCATTTTGACAGTCACCTTGTTCAGTACATTCTCAACACAATAGTTGTCATCTTCACTTTTCCGGAATAAATCCCTGTAAAAGGATTCCACCGTTACTAGAACGCTTACAAAGTCATTGACCTTTTCACCATTTTTATTTTCTAATTCGTGAATATAGTTCCTCTTTTGCTTCGTTTTTTCAAGCCCTAGGAAGAAGGAGGTACATTTTTCACCCTCTACAGCATACTGTGCCCTGCTCCTCACAATTGCCCCCATACACTTGTTATTCTCAAATTTATCTAACTCAGCTTTGGCTTTCAAGTAGTTTTCAACATTGTAATTCACATTATTGCCAGCATTTTCAATTTCCTTTGACAGTTTTTCTCTCAGTTCATTTTCCTCTAGTTTTTTCCTGAGATGACTTTGTTTTGCATATCTGATGCTTACAGTCTTAATCTTCTTTTTCAGAGCCTCCCACCATGCACTAGCATTGCTATGCATCATTGGATTATCCATCTCAAATTGAATACATTTTTTAATCATTTCCCTATAGATTTCCTCACTCAGTAAACTTGAATTTAGACACCATATACCACCACCTCTCTCTTGTTCCTCTTTCAGGGTAATCTTAAAGGATAGCATGGCATGGTCACTTAGGCTAGTAAACTTGTACTGTATTTGTTTTATATACTTGGCTATATCCCTCTTAACAACACATAAGTCAATTCTGCTCTGTTTAAGTTCTCCCATCACCACTTGCCTTCTGGAGAACCCTCTTGTGTTGGGATTATCCTCTCTCCATTTGTCTAATAGGTCATTTTCCTCCATCATCTTTAGAAAAACATTCCTAGATGAATCATATTTATATTTAGCATTTCTCACAGCATCCATTCTACAACATTTCAAATTAAAGTCTCCAACCAAAATGCAATTCCCTACACTTAGGGGCTTTAACTTTCCAAACAGGTCTTTTCGTTCCAGCTCTACATTAGGAGCATATACATTTATTAATTTGAATATTGTGTTCTGGTATTCAAATTCGACCACCAGAACCCTCCCCTTGTTGTCAGACATGATTTGCGTTACATTATCCACCATCCCTTTTTTGATCAGGATAGCAACACCACAGGACTTCTCACTATAATTGTTGACATATATAAGATCTCTCCACTTTGTTTTTACATTGTCCATTATAGCATCCGTCCAGCATGTTTCTTGCAGGCAGATTATGTCAGAGTTACATGAAAGGAGAACTTGTTCTAACTTCAGTAAGTTCCTCAGACCATTTGCATTAAAGGATGTTATGGAAATCATAAGCAGTATGTAAGAAAAAACCATAAACATGACCCGTTACCTATTTTCTGGCACTTTTCTCATTGGCTCTTCTCCTTTCTTCCATGGCCTTTCTCTTTAGCCTATTCATGGCCTCTGGATTCTGGTCCATTTCATCATCAGAGAGCCCTGGGTCTGCCTCAGGGGCTTTGGGTGGCACCTGCTGCTTCTCTTGGGCCAGTTCTCTTTTCCTCATCTCCTCGCCCGCTCCAGATGCAGGACTAGGGGATATCCCCCCCCCTTGTCCTAACTGCACCCCGTGCTCTGCCCCCATCCGTTTTAGGGCTCCCGAAGACAAGGCCAAGGCCACTTCTGGAGTTCTCCACACCAGTGGACTCATCCATGGAGGTACTCACATGGTCACTGGGGGGCGGGGCAGGACCTGCAGAGGGACCCACACCACCCACCCTCTCAATCTTTCCCTCCACAGACAAATCCATCTCCTCCACGACACCATCCATGCTGCTCCCGATGTCAGCAGCAACCCCAGACACGCGGTGAGCCACAGTGCATCGCTGGCTGGCACGCGGCTCCTCTCCTTCTCTCGGAGGCGCATGCTGGTGGCCACCTCCACTCTCCACCTCCTCCCTCTCCACTGCTGACGTCTCCTCCTCTACTTGTCTCTCAGCTGGTTGCCCCTCCTCTCTCTCTGCCAAAGGCGTCTCGTCGACCACCTCCGTCTCAGTTGGCGGTGCCGCTGTTATGTCCTCGCCTTCCTCCTCCTCCTCCTCCTCCAGCCCTTTATCCTCAGGCTCCGAAAAGAACTCGTCACTCTCCTCTCTGGTGGTGCCACATTGTCTCGCGTAATGTCCTTGCTGACGGCATTTGAAGCATACAAATTCCGGACAATCAATCATGATGTGCCCAGGCCGAATACACAGTCTACAGACTTTCACCTGCCTGTCATGGATCACTCTGAAATATTCCGCCCCCTGCAGGGTGTCAAATTTTGTGGAATAAGGCAGGGATACAACCTCTTTAGGGAACCTCACTTTGACAAAGCGGGTGCCCTCTGCAATATCAGTTCCTGGCCACACTCTCCTCTTAATGGGGGAGACAGCAATCACCCCCCATATCCTCAGCTTTGTCAGGATTTCATCGTCTGTGATGTAAGCTGGCAGGGCCATGAATGACACCACCAGCTCATTTTTGCTCAGTTCTTTTGAAACAACAATGTTATCCCCAATCTTCAATCCATCCATCAGCTTTTCCTTACCATTTTCATCTTGCATCGTTAGTTCATATTTCTTTGGCGTCTTGAATCTGCATGCAAGCACCGTTCCACACTCCTCCTTCACCTTCTTCAATAACTGCATCATAGTAACTCTTTCTTCTCCCATTATCTCCGCCTCAACAGTCAGCTCTTTTTCATAAGTCCGGCATGCTTGGTCATTGTTTTCATGTCGATCCTCATTGTGCAGTGCCATTTTATCCGTCCAACTAAAACTAAAACCATAAAAACTTTCCCCCAGACAGCCAAGGCTGTTGGGGGAATACAAAAATAAGAAAGAAAACCAAGAAAAACCTACAAAAACCAGCCAAAAATACCAAACAAATGCTCTTCAAACTTTTCTCTGGCTGTGTCTCTCCCAGCTGCGTGCGATCAGTCAGTGATTCAGGGTGGTATGGCCGTAAGCAACAGAAGTAGGGCCCGTCGGTATTTTATAGCTGACAGCGGCCCCGCGCCGCGCACACAAGGAAGGGAGAATTACAATGCCCTGCTGTGGTGTTTATTCTAGTTGGGCTAGCCTGCTAAAGGTTAGAAGTGGCATTTGTCAGCAGTACCCAAGTTAGTGCTGCACCTATTAACATTGTAAAAAAATAAAAAAATAAAAAACACACTTTTGTATTGAAATGCATTGATTGATTGATTTATTTAATAATGTAACTTATGTGGATATATGTAATTCTGCATGAATTGTAAACCTAAAAAGCAAAGGAAAAAGCTTACAGCACCTGGTATTCCCAGGCGGTCTCCCATCCAAGTACTAACCAGGCCCGACCCTGCTTAGCTTCCGAGATCGGACGAGATCGGGCGTGTTCAGGGTGGTATGGCCGTAAGCAACAGAAGTAGGGCCCGTCGGTCTTTTATAGCTGACAGCGGCCCCGCGCCGCGCACACAAGGAAGGGAGAATTACAATGCCCTGCTGTGGTGTTTATTCTAGTTGGGCTAGCCTGCTAAAGGTTAGAAGTGGCATTTGTCAGCAGTACCCAAGTTAGTGCTGCACACGATCTAGTAATATTGTATCATGGCCAAAAATGGCAGTTTCTCATTTAGTGTGGCAAAGGAAAAAGCTTACAGCACCTGGTATTCCCAGGCGGTCTCCCATCCAAGTACTAACCAGGCCCGACCCTGCTTAGCTTCCGAGATCGGACGAGATCGGGCGTGTTCAGGGTGGTATGGCCGTAAGCAACAGAAGTAGGGCCCGTCGGTCTTTTATAGCTGACAGCGGCCCCGCGCCGCGCACACAAGGAAGGGAGAATTACAATGCCCTGCTGTGGTGTTTATTCTAGTTGGGCTAGACTGCTAAAGGCTAGAAGTGGCATTTGTCAGCAGTACCCAAGTTAGTGCTGCACACGATCTAGTAATATTGTATCATGGCCAAAAATGGCAGTTTCTCATTTAGTGTGGCAAAGGAAAAAGCTTACAGCACCTGGTATTCCCAGGCGGTCTCCAATCCAAGTACTAACCAGGCCCGACCCTGCTTAGCTTCCGAGATCGGACGAGATCGGGCGTGTTCAGGGTGGTATGGCCGTAAGCAACAGAAGTAGGGCCCGTCGGTCTTTTATAGCTGACAGCGGCCCCGCGCCGCGCACACAAGGAAGGGAGAATTACAATGCCCTGCTGTGGTGTTTATTCTAGTTGGGCTAGCCTGCTAAAGGTTAGAAGTGGCATTTGTCAGCAGTACCCAAGTTAGTGCTGCACCTATTAACATTGTAAAAAAATAAAAAAATAAAAAACACACTTTTGTATTGAAATGCATTGATTGATTGATTTATTTAATAATGTAACTTATGTGGATATATGTAATTCTGCATGAATTGTAAACCTAAAAAGCAAAGGAAAAAGCTTACAGCACCTGGTATTCCCAGGCGGTCTCCCATCCAAGTACTAACCAGGCCCGACCCTGCTTAGCTTCCGAGATCGGACGAGATCGGGCGTGTTCAGGGTGGTATGGCCGTAAGCAACAGAAGTAGGGCCCGTCGGTCTTTTATAGCTGACAGCGGCCCCGCGCCGCGCACGAAGGGAGAATTACAATGCCCTGCTGTGGTGTTTATTCTAGTTGGGCTAGCCTGCTAAAGGTTAGAAGTGGCATTTGTCAGCAGTACCCAAGTTAGTGCTGCACACGATCTAGTAATATTGTATCATGGCCAAAAATGGCAGTTTCTCATTTAGTGTGGCAAAGGAAAAAGCTTACAGCACCTGGTATTCCCAGGCGGTCTCCCATCCAAGTACTAACAAGGCCCGACCCTGCTTAGCTTCCGAGATCGGACGAGATCGGGCGTGTTCAGGGTGGTATGGCCGTAAGCAACAGAAGTAGGGCCCGTCGGTCTTTTATAGCTGACAGCGGCCCCGCGCCGCGCACACAAGGAAGGGAGAATTACAATGCCCTGCTGTGGTGTTTATTCTAGTTGGGCTAGCCTGCTAAAGGTTAGAAGTGGCATTTGTCAGCAGTACCCAAGTTAGTGCTGCACCTATTAACATTGTAAAAAAATAAAAAAATAAAAAACACACTTTTGTATTGAAATGCATTGATTGATTGATTTATTTAATAATGTAACTTATGTGGATAAATGTAATTCTGCATGAATTGTATCATGGCCAAAAATGGCAGTTTCTCATTTAGTGTGGCAAAGGAAAAAGCTTACAGCACCTGGTATTCCCAGGCGGTCTCCCATCCAAGTACTAACCAGGCCCGACCCTGCTTAGCTTCCGAGATCGGACGAGATCGGGCGTGTTCAGGGTGGTATGGCCGTAAGCAACAGAAGTAGGGCCCGTCGGTCTTTTATAGCTGACAGCGGCCCCGCGCCGCGCACAAGGAAGGGAGAATTACAATGCCCTGCTGTGGTGTTTATTCTAGTTGGGCTAGCCTGCTAAAGGTTAGAAGTGGCATTTGTCAGCAGTACCCAAGTTAGTGCTGCACCTATTAACATTGTAAAAAAATAAAAAATAAAAAACACACTTTTGTATTGAAATGCATTGATTGATTGATTTATTTAATAATGTAACTTATGTGGATATATGTAATTCTGCATGAATTGTAAACCTAAAAAGCAAAGGAAAAAGCTTACAGCACCTGGTATTCCCAGGCGGTCTCCCATCCAAGTACTAACCAGGCCCGACCCTGCTTAGCTTCCGAGATCGGACGAGATCGGGCGTGTTCAGGGTGGTATGGCCGTAAGCAACAGAAGTAGGGCCCGTCGGTCTTTTATAGCTGACAGCGGCCCCGCGCCGCGCACACAAGGAAGGGAGAATTACAATGCCCTGCTGTGGTGTTTATTCTAGTTGGGCTAGACTGCTAAAGGCTAGAAGTGGCATTTGTCAGCAGTACCCAAGTTAGTGCTGCACACGATCTAGTAATATTGTATCATGGCCAAAAATGGCAGTTTCTCATTTAGTGTGGCATAGGAAAAAGCTTACAGCACCTGGTATTCCCAGGCGGTCTCCCATCCAAGTACTAACCAGGCCCGACCCTGCTTAGCTTCCGAGATCGGACGAGATCGGGCGTGTTCAGGGTGCCCAGTGAGCAAAAAGTAGTCTTTATGACGTCATATAGACGTGATTCCCCAACGTTCAGAAGACGTACCCAGAAGAGCCAGAATGAAAGTTTTTAAGACGTCTTTTCCGGACGTTATATAGACGCCATTATATAACGTCATATAGACGTGATTCCCCAACGTTCAGAAGACGTACCCAGAAGAGCCAGAATGAAAGTTTTTAAGACGTCTTTTCCGGACGTTATATAGACGCCATTATATAACGTCATATAGACGTGATTCCCCAACGTTCAGAAGACGTACCCAGAAGAGCCAGAATGAAAGTTTTTAAGACGTCTTTTCCGGACCTTATATAGACGTCATTATAAAACGTCATATAGACGTGATTACCCAACGTTCAGAAGACGTACCCAGAAGAGCCAGAAAGAACAGTTTCTAGACGTCTTTTCAAGACGTTAAATAGACGACATTATAAAACGTACTAAAGACGTTCTGGCTATGTCTACAGAGATGGAATGTAAAAAAACCAAAAACATAAGACATTAGGCAAGACAATAATTCAAATTTCAAACGTTTTACTGAGAAATATATTTGGGCAAGTGACAATGCAAATTTGTATTCCAAAGTAAATTCCAACGGGCATTAATTAAACAATTTCCGCTGCTTTGTACCCGCCCCCCCCCACTCTTCCAGGGGCATGTTTCAGGTAGTCTCCTGCCGCCAGCCGGATATCGCTCTCCTTGGCGGTAGGCTCAGAGTTGACGACTGCCGCTACAAAAACAAAACAAAGAAAACATGTAAAAAAATGAATGCAGTTGCCACTGACATCTACAGTTAGATATAAATCAAGTTACATTGCATCAAGTATAATACTAATCAACATTCATTTCAAATTGACTACTATATTGCAATTTACTTTGGCGTTACCAAAGCCTGCCTGAACCGATTAGTTAGTCAAAAATCACACCTGTGTGAACTGAGTGGTGCAATCCCCCCCCCCCCCCCCCCCCCCCCCTCTCTCTCTCTCTCAGCACAGCAATACCCCTCCGTTTCTGGCGCCCCCTACTGGTATTATTAAGTCACATACTCGTGCTCATGACAACATGATACAGGTACACGGACATTGCTGCCTGGTTGTAGGAGTGGTTGCACCAGCCGCTCATCTCTCAGGGGCACAGAAGTATGGCCACATCTCCCTGAGTCTCAGCTCCCTACACTGGCTCCCTGTGCGCTACAGGATCCAGTTCAAGATTGTAATGCTTGTTTTTAAGTCTGCAAATGAGTTGGCACCAGCCTACATATTGGAACTTGTAGCACACAAAGAATCGACAAGGGCCCTGAGGTCGACTGATATAAGTAATTTCTCAAGATCCCTAAATCAAAGCTGATATCACCCACACTGTGGAATAAACTTCCACCTAATGTTAGAGCTTCTCAAACCTTGCCCGTCTTTAAATCACATCTGAAAACTCACTTTTACTCCCTGGCGTTCGAACATGCAGATTAAGAGTTGCCGTTTCCACTGCACTGACTTTTATGTTGCCCTGTTATTATGCGTTTTCGCCCTTGGAATTTTAGTATATTTTGTGTACAGCACTTTATAAATAAAGTGGATTACCTAGAATTGCTGAAAATATCTTGGTCCCCTCGATGGCGATTTTATTCTGCTTCCCCTTCCCCTTCAAATTGAATTTGGACATCAGGTGGTTGGTGAAGAGCCTAATCCAAGAGAAATCAAATCATCATCAGAAATAATCATTTTTGCCATCCATGCATATACTGGGAGTTTATTTCAAGTCACATGGAGAACTAAACAAAAATTTGTAAGAGAACCAAATCTAAATGCCTTAAAAGATCTTTAAACATTTTATTTTAATATAATTACAAGTAAATAATTACTTTACCTGTCCATGGCTTTGTACGTGCGGTCCTTGACATCCTTACCACCTACTTTGGACAGTTGAGAAACCTAAAAATAAAAGCATTTTCTTGTATTACCACTACAGGCATGAGCTGTGAGCACAAGTAGGGATCTAGTTAGAGAAATATGGAAAATGTAACCATTATGACACTGATTTGTTTATGTTTCAATAAGCGTCTCGTTTGTCTCAGGCCTCACACATTCGAAACAGAACGTGTGTTCTGTCTGTTAAGGCTGTACTGCCAAACTGTAGGGCTCCGCTCACACTGTCAGACAAGAGATATGACACCAAATCTATAGCTCTAAAATGTAACATAGCATATAGAGCTGTGTTTATCTATCCTACTACGGATTAACATAGGCTTTAAGATTTCTAATATCAACTTCTGATATCAATCTCTGATTTAACAGTTAAGCTGAGCATTACACAGCAGCCTGCTAGTAGCTTTGTGGTCAATGCAGTTGGCTCGGTTGGACTTCATTAGTGACCGAATTTTGTTTTTACCAATGTATCAAAAGTGTTTGGGTCACTCAAGGCATCCTCTTTTTGTTGGAACTCATCCAAGGACTCCAGTCTGTGGATGTTGCTTGCAGAGTGTGATGGCTCATTTCTCTGCAGTCTGTCTATGGAGTCCTGGATCGTCACAAGTTTTGCAAGGACCACCTTCTGGTACTCTGGAAATAAAAATAGAAAAATATAAGTGCAAGTCTCTCAGAAGAGCAACGCATTTCTGACTGGAGAAACTCCCAGAAGAACCTGAGAAGATTCAGTTAAACACTTTATACAAAAAAGGAATGAACCTAAAGCCTGTGATATTTAAAGAATAAAGTTAAGATTATCATAGATGCTATCACATCCCCATGTCAAATGCCACGTGGGACAGTAGCACCGTGTGTGTGTGTGTGTGTGTGTGTGTGTGTGTGTGTGTGAAGATGATTAGAGTAATAAAGCCAGTTGCAAGGAGAATGCATAGTAATCAAACATAAGTAATGTGTGACACGGAAATATTCTTATACTTACTCTCTGGGAGCATTGGGAATTTGTGGACGTGCTGACTGTGATCCAATATCTAAGCAAAAATAAAGTTAATGATATTGAATTAACATGTAGGCCTATGAATGTGCATCATTCAGTGAAAATGCATGAATGAATAAATACTAATGGGCCTGCTCTCCGCTGCTGTGGAACGGAATCTGTCTGAGTAATCAACACCAGAAAACGATAGTCATTAGTAGGGCCCTGTGATCTGCATGATTATTTCATGTAAATCGCTCTGGATTAGAGCATCTTCTAAATGGCCAAATTGTAAATATGCAATGAATGGAAATACTTACGACTAGTTGACCTGCTCCGGCTAGTCGACTTGTTACGGCTATTGGACCTTGAAGATCCTGAAAAGATTTTAAAAAATATATATATATATATCCATATGCTGCTTTTGATATAAATTCTGATTTACTATTCAGTGAATGACAATACTTACGGCTAGTTGACCTGTCCCTTTCACTTCCTCTGTCCCCACCAATCCTGGGAGAACCTGATCAATCCAAACAAGAGACAGTCAGTAATACTTTTGTGCTAGTGACATGAATGCTTATTGCTTCAGTGAATGACAATACTTACGATTAGTTGACCTGTCCCTTTCACTTCCTCTGTCCCCGCCAATCCTGGGAGAACCTGATCAATCCAAACAAGAGACAGTCAGTCATACTTTTGTGCTAGTGACATGAATGCTTATTGCTTCAGTGAATGACAATACTTACGAATAGTTGCCCTGTCCCTTTCACTTCCTCTGTCCCCGCCAATCCTGGGAGAACCTGATCAATCCAAACAAGAGACAGTCAGTCATACTTGTGGTGCTAGTGACAAGCATGCCTATTGCTATTCAGGGAATGACAATACTTACGATTGGCCTTGCCCTGTCCTGCACGGCCTTAAACGCATGCTCGGGGCCCAGGCAATGGACACATTGGCTGTGTCGGTCCATTCCCGACATGAGGTTCTCGCAGCCCGGCGCGTCGCACAACTTCTGCGGCAGCTTCACCGATCCTCTGCGGTGTCGCCGTGCTGCTGCCTTGGACACGGTCCCAGACCTGCTCATGGCCGTTTTGGGGCGTCTTAAGCTCCTGATAGAGACAGAGAGAGAGAGAGAGCGAGACAGTGGGGCGTCTTTGTCCACCAACTGACAGAGAGAGAGAAAGACAGAGCGTGGGGCGTCTTTTAGCCACCAACGAAAGAGAGAGAGAGAGAGAGTGGGGCGTCTCCGTCCACCGACTGAAACAGAGAGAGAGAGAGAGAGAGAGTTAAGTTAATTCACAATCAACTACATCACTTTATGTAACTGAGGGAGACACCTCCGGTTACCCCTAACCCCTTTACTTTACATACAGTATATAGCTTTTTTTTACACAGGCTTTCAACAGTATATTGGTGACAGGACAACCTGTACTCTTTTAATTACCTCGGTTGGCCTCACAGGTCTGTTCCAGGGTCTCAGGGTCTCAGGTTCAGGGGTCAGCAGCTGCAGCTCAGCTAAAATTGTAAAACTGTAACATCCAGAAAGAAGCACCAATTAAATAATGCCTATTTATATAATCCAATGAAATAATAAGCAACATAAAAAAGTAAAAAAACAAAAAAACAAATGGGGGGTCCACACTCCAGTTATTTTGCGGGGGGGGGGGGGGGGGGGGGGGGGGGTCACAGCCTGAAAAGGTCGAGAACCACTGCGTTAGAGGACTACAGAAACCATGACCATTAACTCAGCAACCATGTTTGGTGCTGAGCAAACAGTTTGAATGACAACCAGCATCCCATTTCTGACTGACACAGATGTCATTAACCTTAACCCATTTAGACCCGAGTTAAAAACATTCTCTGTGAAAGAATATATATTCAAAGATTTGCACCACATTTTTACGATTTTACAAGCTCGTAGAGCGCCACTCGCACGCGCGCTATGAGCTTGTAGATCTGCTATTGTTCAATAGCTACAGTAAAGTATAACATAATCCTTAAAACACCAAGGGGTTAACGCCCAGAATATTAGGATATGATGATTATTAAAAACAAAAAAAAAGTGAAATCACTGAATATACACATTTAACATTATTAAGAATACTGTAGTTATTTATGATTTAAATGAAAAGAACGTACCTTGAACAAATCCCTCATACGATTTGGTCTTTTTCTTCCTCTTATGTTCAACTTCTTCCTCCTCTGCATGGCTGGTTTCCTCTGCATGGCTGGTCTCCAAATACCTTTCACATTCTTCGGCACTTTCTGAAAATAGACAATTCCAGTTCTTACAAGACACATTTGATATATGACTACTCCAATACCATTGTATGAAAAGTACAAGGTTACCTGATGTAAATTTTACTTTCTTTAGTTGAAATGTTTCCCAGTCTTCTTTAGGCACAATATGATTGAGATAACAAAATTTGACTTTTATCTTTGGCCACCTTATCGTTTTCTCAATCATATTGATCCATATTTCAGGGATGGTCCCCTCCATTTCAATACGACCTTCCATCCAAACTGCCTTGGCGTATTGGCGCATGATCTGCAAGCAAAATAAATAAATAAATGGGAGGGGGGGGGGGGGGGCACGACTATAAAACCAAGCTTTTTCCTGTGGCAGTTATTGAAACATTTAGATGTATGAAGAAAATACATACATTCAAGCAAGACAAATGAATGCCAACCTGTAACTTCAATGTTCGATGCCATGTCTCAGAGGAATCAGGACGGAACCATTGTTGGAATCAAGGCAGGCCACCTTGCGAATAAGGTCTCTTTCATCAACTTCTCTTCTTTTGAATACAACACTATTCTTTATATATGCTATGTTCAAGAGTTTTGACTTGCATGGTTTGTCAAATAAGTCGATAGTGTGGCTCTGCTTTACCACCTGACAAACTACTGTCCCATCTCCTCTCCTCTCTTTAACAAAGGCAAACCCATCTTCTATCAGGAAGCAACTGTCCCTCCGACGTGTAGAAATATACATTTTTGGCCTTACATCTACCTTTGCATTTCTCTGTGCATGCTCAAATTCAAACATACGTTTTGACACCTGTGCTAATGGGTTTCGTCCAGTCCTTACTAGTCGCTTTAAGTGCTGCAAGTAGTTCTCAAAGGGAAAGCAACTAATGTCATTCAAAGAACAATTGAAATGAGAGACATCTTCGTGAATATGCAACAGTCCATGGACATTGTACACATTGAATGTTTTGCCATACAGTACAGGGCAACTAGAAACAAAGTGCCTCATAAGTTCAGAGGCATAGTCCAGATAGGCAGCTCTTCTTTGTTCATCCGAGTCAAGCATGATGGAAACTGCCACAGTCAGTGTCAGGAAATGATCATACAGCTGTGAGGACACAATATTTTTAAGTACTAAGGGTCCTGTATACAGAAGAAATTGACGGAACTCAGTGGCTTTCCACCTGTCCAACTCCTCAAGACCACGGGGCTGTCGCACAAACTCACTGGGCATCTGGCCTCTAAGCATGTTAAGTTTTTGTGAGATTTCGGACTTCTGTCTCACAGACAGCTTACATACTTTTGGGCCTCTGGTCAGATACACCAAGATGCGCTTCACAACACCCAAACAAATCATATGCATGTAATCTAACACAAAGGCACTAACACAGGGAATGCCAGCAGTGATTAAAGGACTGGTCTCCATTTGATGGTTGGAATACTCTAAATTACTAAAAGCAACATCTGTGCGCAATGTGGATGTCAGTTGATTGAATACTACTCTCCTCTCAACATATTGGCCTCTTGATATACACCTCTCACAACTGTGGTATCCAGTATGACCTTTTATGCGTTTTAAAAATGCTCTTGCTGGAGCATCACATACTAAGGTTTGGATATTTACAGCATATTGTTTCTCTTGATATACAAGGCCATTCTGTTTTAGATGCACAAACTCCTCCAAAAAGTCCTTGAGGTAATCTTCAAGGGGCTGTGGTTTACTATCTCCACAATATAATGCCACAACAAAGGGTTGGAAATTGTTGAATGTCACTAGTATTGGCCAGAATTGGATGTTTCTACTTTTAAAGATGGGTAGCCCATCTACATTTACATCTAAGCTAACAGTGTCATGTTCTCGTCTAAAAGCAGTATTTTGGCTGAGTACACGGGAAATGCCCCTCTCCAACCCATAGTACACATACTTTCCACTGCATTTTGACTCACTGTCAATGGCTTGAGGAGTCTTTACTAAAGTACGAGCATATTTTGGGAGTACATGTCCATGATTTGCAAGAATGTGCAACAAGTCATTTAACGCCCTTTGAGTGATGTGATGTTTAGTATACCAGTCTCTCAAATCATCTCCCAGGCTAGGCATTTCTACATCTGGTTCACTGTTCAATGTTTCAGCATCAGAGTCAGACATTTCAATGTCTGTGTCAAAGTCGAACTCCGAGTCGGAACTGTCACCACCATCGGAATGGATCATCTCTGGGTGGTCAACGTCATCATTTGACACCACTGAGCCGCTACTGGTCGCCACTGGGCCGCTACTGGTCGCCACTGGGCCGATACTGGTCGCCACTGGATCAACATCATCGTCGCTAACAGACAGGATGAGCTTATTGATGTCTGCTTTCCTCTTTCGCCACATTCTTAAGTAAGCCATCTGTAACCAAACCCAAACAAGACTAAACAACATCCAATAACTACAAAATAATCCACCACCAACAGCCAAACCTATTGTGAAACCCAAATTAACCCATTTTGATCGAACAAATAAAAACTCTTCTAAATCCTAAAAGTTCTGAGAATCAGACCAAGTGAGGTGAAGTGAGTGAGTGAGTGAAGTGAGTGAAGTGAGTGGTGCAACAGCACCGGACGGCATCGGGACACAGGGACATAAGTCACATAGGTATCAGTAGTGCTCAACCTTTTTTTATGTCAAGGACCACAGAATTATCTGTATTTGGCCGTGGACCCCCATCTGAAAATATGTTGTTCCAGGGACCACCCCAGAAGCAAAGATTAGTTTAAAATGTTCGCTGTGAATTAATGTTAAGATTGCACCACATTTTCATGATTTTTTTTGAGTGGTGCAACCACTCCAAGGAACAGCTTTGTCCTGGTGTGACTATGTGACTAGGTTACTATGTCTGTCTAGAGTACCAGTAAGGGGTGCTGTTGCACCACTCGCTTCAGACTGGTCTGATTTTTCTACAACCTCTAGCGCAGCACTCCGTGCCGTGCTATGAGCTTGTAGATCTGCTATTTTTCAACAATATAACAATGCTTAGGGGTTCCCGCCCTGAATGGATTAAAATTATTTCTACAATACATTACACGTGTAAAAGTTGAAAATGTACCACATAGCACGTGTATATTAACCTGTCTAAATGAATTAGTCTTTAAAGTTAAAGGGATATTTCCTTTTTTTAATGGTCATTGAGTAGATGATACGTCTACTCAGGCTTATATGAACACCCCAGTGAGTTTTACAGTTGCTTGATTCAGTATTTAGATATTTGATATTCATTTTAGTTGCAACACCCCCACACAGCTCAAAACGGCACGTGTGGCAATAGTTCACTCACCTTAGAAGAGTGGAAAGGAGCCACCAGGAGCAGGAAACAGACCAAACGGAGCAGGAAACAGATTAAACAGAGCCACAGGGAGCAGGAAACAGACCAAATGGAGCCACAGGGAGCAGGAAACAGCCGCCAGGAGCAGGAAGGAGCTGTCAGAAGCAGGAAATGGACTGAATGGAGCCGCAGGGAGCAGGAAACAGACTGATGGGAATGTTACTGTTGGGTAAAGAAAGAACACAAAATCAGCTGGTTCCCATTTTGGACTGAGACAGATTCTAAAAATGCCTTCTAAATCCTGAACTTTTTCGATGCTGCTATAAATATTTCAGAAAACTTCTGAAATATTTATAGCAGCATCGATATTTTGTAATTTTTGAATACTGCATGTACTTAATCCCAAAAGGGGTTCCCGTCCAGAAGGGTAGAGTCACAAAAAGTGGTTCCTGCCTGTAATGTGTTAAGATTCCAAACACATTTTGCACACAAATATATTGTTTCACATTTGTTACAATTACACATTACAATAGCTACATCCCACTAAATAAAACAAGAACATTGACAAGTACACGTGACACGCACCTTCCACTCAAATTCTAATGGAGCCGCAGGGAGCGCAGGACAGGACAGGACCGATGGAAATGAGACTGTTGGGTAAAGAAAGATAACATAAAATCAGCTGGTTTATTAAGATTCCAGAACACATTTTGCACCAAAATAAAAATTGCAATAATAATAATCTCTAATAATCAATAATCCAACAATGATGATGTTTGGAATTGTTGGCATGGCATGTACAACATGGAATTAAGCTATAAAGGATAATTTGAAGAAAGCGCTACAGTACATCTTTCATTTGCATTACAATGATCATTTCTGATTGCATGGGCCCTGCTATATTATACCAGAGCTAGGGCCCTGCCACCCTGTATAAAATAGTTCTCAAAACCTGCCCAAAACAATAAAATAAGGTTATTTTCATGGCTGAAGAGGCATTTTAGCAAATCTCTGGAACGGAAGGCCCATCTGGTTATTTAAAAGCTTGTTAGAGGCACGATTTTGAAGAAATTATAAGCACATTGATTGGCAAAATTAAGCCAATTGCCACGCCGGCACGCTGGCTGGAGTTTTAGTATTTGTCCATTTGCTTTGGTTCCATTCGTGTAGGCCACTCTCACTTAAAAGTTGTAAAATATAAATGTTGAGAACGACTAGGTAAATCATTTGAATAACTTAATACAATGAATTTAAGGCACGCACGTGGTTCTCTAGCAATGAAACACGGGCGTCATGTGAACCATGGCTAGTGGTTCTCAGACCTCGTCATGTCATGGACCTCCCGTTTACACGCCATATTAATTCACATTAATTTACCAAAAAATATGAGATGCAATTATTTTTCAAACGGTCGAAATTACAATTAGCATCAAGAATGATCGGGAAAATACATGAGGAATGGGTAGCCTTGCTAGCTCTGGTCCATATATAGCCCCAATGCTAAGAGGGCTGCAGGAGGAGCTGCGTGGCCACATTATCTCTACGTTATCCATTTCAGGAAAACAACAATTGAATAATCCTCATAAACTACTAACTTTGATAAAAGTTTCGGGTAATAGTTTGATTTTAATTCCTTACCTCAATGATTTCGAAGCGGAGCAGCAGGAGTATGTGGACACAGGACAGAGACGATTCCGAACGTAGGCTACAATTCGCACAGCTGCCCAGCTACTTAATCACTAATCATCAGATTTGTCACAGGTGCGGTCAGAGCCAACCCCAGCGTGTGCGTGCGTGCGCGTGCGTGCGGATGAATCTGATGTTAAATAAATAAACACATACAAGCAAACGAAAGAAAGAAAGGAAAGAAAGAGTGTGTACATGCCTAGAGTCTGGGTTTTATGTGTGTGGGTCAAGCACTTTTTGGGGATTTACAGTCTGTAACCAAGTATATATTTGTGCATATGTGTATAACCACTGCTGTAGCCTATAAATACAGAAAAGAGGGGCCCACATATTGATTCAACATTTCATTTTTAGTAAATTGTCGATATGCATGGTCTCTCTGTCCAGTTCCCAACTAAAGGGCCCCTGATGAGAGTCAATTAAGGCCACTGGGAGGACTTAATAATAATAATAATACCTGGGATTTATATAGCATTTTTTTTGCCCAAAGTCAAAGTGTGTTGGGAGGGCCGGGGGGAGAGATTAACTTTATTTGTCGATCAGGGCAGTTTTGAAGGCAGGGAGGGGGTGAGCATCTCTGATGCATTTGGGGAGTGCATTCGAGGGAGGGGGCAGCCACAGAGAAGGCCCTGTCACCCCAGGTTCAACGCATGGCCATGGGGACCCTGAGTAGGCCGGCAGCACTGTACCTGAGGGAATGGGATGGGATAAGTGGCTAGGAGGTCGAGGTAGGGGGAGACGTTGTGTAGTGCAGTGTGTGGTGAGAAGCATTTTGAAGTGAATTATTTGTGCAAATCCAATTGTTTCCAGTCCAATACAGGACTCTTTCACAATTATTTTACAATTGTTTTATAGTCATGTATACTCTGATATGTGCTCATAAAAGCATTTAAACATTTTTTAAATGTCTATGGGTAAATGCATTGGGAATCATTTCCTGGGCCTGGTGTCGTCATGAATGGGGGAGGGACTGCTACGCTCTATAGTAGCCACCTTGAGTAAAACCCGTTATTATTTTGTTATTATTTTTGTATTATTCTATACCAGTAAGAAGCCTTGACTCAGGGCCAGAAGGCATGCATGCATCCACCTGCCTGGGTGATGGCAGACTGCAGACTGCTGGGCGAGTGCTGGCACTTTGGCATGAGGGGTCAGATCAACATATATGGAATGAATTCTGTACTGGCCATACATGTACATAGAGCATTTTTCAAGTGTACAGGGTTTGATGAGGTCAGATCAACATATGGTAATTCAGAATAGAATAAACTATACTTATGAATTTATGATCTATAACTGGTCAGTCAATGGACATCATGATTATGGCCTGTCAGGACACATTTGCTCAATGTCATTTAAGAACAAAATCTGCTTGGACGTCCATATTACGGCATAGCAGCAACGTCTTTTGTAAACTAAATCTGGTTGTCAATGGACGTCCAGATTAAGGCCTGTCGCGACTGTTTGCCCAAAGTCATTCATCAACTAAATCTGGTCGTTAATGGACGTCCATATTAAGGCCTGTCGCGACTGCTTGCCCAACGTCATTCATCAACTTAATCTGGTCGTCAATGGACGTCCAGATTAAGGCATAGCATCAACGTATTTTGTAAACTAAATCTGGTTGTCAATGGACGTCCAGATTAAGGCCTGTCCTGACGTGTGTGCTCAACGTCATTTATCAACTAAATCTGGACGCCAATGGACGTCCATATTACGGCATAGCAGCAACGTCTTTTGTAAACTAAATCTGGTTGTCAATGGACGTCCAGATTAAGGCCTGTCGCGACTGTTTGCCCAAAGTCATTCATCAACTAAATCTGGTCGTTAATGGACGTCCAGATTAAGGCCTGTCGCGACTGCTTGCCCAACGTCATTCATCAACTAAATCTGGTCGTCAATGGACGTCCAGATTAAGGCATAGCAGCAACGTATTTTGTAAACTAAATCTGGTTGTCAATGGACGTCCAGATTAAGGCCTGTTGTGACGTGTTTGCCCAACGTCATATATCAACTAAATCGGGTCGCCAATGGACGTTCGGATTACGGCCTGGACGGGCGGACGTGATATCAACTAGATTTAGACGTCCACAGACGTTGCCTGCTCACTGGGTGGTATGGCCGTAAGCAACAGAAGTAGGGCCCGTCGGTCTTTTATAGCTGACAGCGGCCCCGCGCCGCGCACACAAGGAAGGGAGAATTACAATGCCCTGCTGTGGTGTTTATTCTAGTTGGGCTAGCCTGCTAAAGGTTAGAAGTGGCATTTGTCAGCAGTACCCAAGTTAGTGCTGCACCTATTAACATTGTAAAAAAATAAAAAAATAAAAAACACACTTTTGTATTGAAATGCATTGATTGATTGATTTATTTAATAATGTAACTTATGTGGATAAATGTAATTCTGCATGAATTGTATCATGGCCAAAAATGGCAGTTTCTCATTTAGTGTGGCAAAGGAAAAAGCTTACAGCACCTGGTATTCCCAGGCGGTCTCCCATCCAAGTACTAACCAGGCCCGACCCTGCTTAGCTTCCGAGATCGGACGAGATCGGGCGTGTTCAGGGTGGTATGGCCGTAAGCAACAGAAGTAGGGCCCGTCGGTCTTTTATAGCTGACAGCGGCCTCGCGCCGCGCACACAAGGAAGGGAGAATTACAATGCCCTGCTGTGGTGTTTATTCTAGTTGGGCTAGCCTGCTAAAGGTTAGAAGTGGCATTTGTCAGCAGTACCCAAGTTAGTGCTGCACCTATTAACATTGTAAAAAAATAAAAAAATAAAAAACACACTTTTGTATTGAAATGCATTGATTGATTGATTTATTTAATAATGTAACTTATGTGGATATATGTAATTCTGCATGAATTGTAAACCTAAAAAGCAAAGGAAAAAGCTTACAGCACCTGGTATTCCCAGGCGGTCTCCCATCGAAGTACTAACCAGGCCCGACCCTGCTTAGCTTCCGAGATCGGACGAGATCGGGCGTGTTCAGGGTGGTATGGCCGTAAGCAACAGAAGTAGGGCCCGTCGGTCTTTTATAGCTGACAGCGGCCCCGCGCCGCGCACAAGGAAGGGAGAATTACAATGCCCTGCTGTGGTGTTTATTCTAGTTGGGCTAGCCTGCTAAAGGTTAGAAGTGGCATTTGTCAGCAGTACCCAAGTTAGTGCTGCACACGATCTAGTAATATTGTATCATGGCCAAAAATGGCAGTTTCTCATTTAGTGTGGCAAAGGAAAAAGCTTACAGCACCTGGTATTCCCAGGCGGTCTCCCATCCAAGTACTAACCAGGCCCGACCCTGCTTAGCTTCCGAGATCGGACGAGATCGGGCGTGTTCAGGGTGGTATGGCCGTAAGCAACAGAAGATGGGCCCGTCGGTCTTTTATAGCTGACAGCGGCCCCGCGCCGCGCACACAAGGAAGGGAGAATTACAATGCCCTGCTGTGGTGTTTATTCTAGTTGGGCTAGCCTGCTAAAGGTTAGAAGTGGCATTTGTCAGCAGTACCCAAGTTAGTGCTGCACCTATTAACATTGTAAAAAAATAAAAAAATAAAAAACACACTTTTGTATTGAAATGCATTGATTGATTGATTTATTTAATAATGTAACTTATGTGGATAAATGTAATTCTGCATGAATTGTATCATGGCCAAAAATGGCAGTTTCTCATTTAGTGTGGCAAAGGAAAAAGCTTACAGCACCTGGTATTCCCAGGCGGTCTCCCATCCAAGTACTAACCAGGCCCGACCCTGCTTAGCTTCCGAGATCGGACGAGATCGGGCGTGTTCAGGGTGGTATGGCCGTAAGCAACAGAAGTAGGGCCCGTCGGTATTTTATAGCTGACAGCGGCCCCTCGCCGCGCACACAAGGAAGGGAGAATTACAATGCCCTGCTGTGGTGTTTATTCTAGTTGGGCTAGCCTGCTAAAGGTTAGAAGTGGCATTTGTCAGCAGTACCCAAGTTAGTGCTGCACCTATTAACATTGTAAAAAAATAAAAAAATAAAAAACACACTTTTGTATTGAAATGCATTGATTGATTGATTTATTTAATAATGTAACTTATGTGGATATATGTAATTCTGCATGAATTGTAAACCTAAAAAGCAAAGGAAAAAGCTTACAGCACCTGGTATTCCCAGGCGGTCTCCCATCCAAGTACTAACCAGGCCCGACCCTGCTTAGCTTCCGAGATCGGACGAGATCGGGCGTGTTCAGGGTGGTATGGCCGTAAGCAACAGAAGTAGGGCCCGTCGGTCTTTTATAGCTGACAGCGGCCCCGCGCCGCGCACAAGGAAGGGAGAATTACAATGCCCTGCTGTGGTGTTTATTCTAGTTGGGCTAGACTGCTAAAGGTTAGAAGTGGCATTTGTCAGCAGTACCCAAGTTAGTGCTGCACACGATCTAGTAATATTGTATCATGGCCAAAAATGGCAGTTTCTCATTTAGTGTGGCAAAGGAAAAAGCTTACAGCACCTGGTATTCCCAGGCGGTCTCCCATCCAAGTACTAACCAGGCCCGACCCTGCTTAGCTTCCGAGATCGGGCGTGTTCAGGGTGGTATGGCCGTAAGCAACAGAAGTAGGGCCCGTCGGTCTTTTATAGCTGACAGCGGCCCCGCGGCGCGCACACGAAGGGAGAATTACAATGCCCTGCTGTGGTGTTTATTCTAGTTGGGCTAGCCTGCTAAAGGTTAGAAGTGGCATTTGTCAGCAGTACCCAAGTTAGTGCTGCACCTATTAACATTGTAAAAAAATAAAAAAATAAAAAACACACTTTTGTATTGAAATGCATTGATTGATTGATTTATTTAATAATGTAACTTATGTGGATATATGTAATTCTGCATGAATTGTAAACCTAAAAAGCAAAGGAAAAAGCTTACAGCACCTGGTATTCCCAGGCGGTCTCCCATCCAAGTACTAACCAGGCCCGACCCTGCTTAGCTTCCGAGATCGGACGAGATCGGGCGTGTTCAGGGTGGTATGGCCGTAAGCAACAGAAGTAGGGCCCGTCGGTCTTTTATAGCTGACAGCGGCCCCGCGCCGCGCACACAAGGAAGGGAGAATTACAATGCCCTGCTGTGGTGTTTATTCTAGTTGGGCTAGACTGCTAAAGGTTAGAAGTGGCATTTGTCAGCAGTACCCAAGTTAGTGCTGCACACGATCTAGTAATATTGTATCATGGCCAAAAATGGCAGTTTCTCATTTAGTGTGGCAAAGGAAAAAGCTTACAGCACCTGGTATTCCCAGGCGGTCTCCCATCCAAGTATTAACCAGGCCCGACCCTGCTTAGCTTCCGAGATCGGACGAGATCGGGCGTGTTCAGGGTGGTATGGCCGTAAGCAACAGAAGATGGGCCCGTCGGTCTTTTATAGCTGACAGCGGCCCCGCGCCGCGCACACAAGGAAGGGAGAATTACAATGCCCTGCTGTGGTGTTTATTCTAGTTGGGCTAGCCTGCTAAAGGTTAGAAGTGGCATTTGTCAGCAGTACCCAAGTTAGTGCTGCACCTATTAACATTGTAAAAAAATAAAAAAATAAAAAACACACTTTTGTATTGAAATGCATTGATTGATTGATTTATTTAATAATGTAACTTATGTGGATAAATGTAATTCTGCATGAATTGTATCATGGCCAAAAATGGCAGTTTCTCATTTAGTGTGGCAAAGGAAAAAGCTTACAGCACCTGGTATTCCCAGGCGGTCTCCCATCCAAGTACTAACCAGGCCCGACCCTGCTTAGCTTCCGAGATCGGACGAGATCGGGCGTGTTCAGGGTGGTATGGCCGTAAGCAACAGAAGTAGGGCCCGTCGGTATTTTATAGCTGACAGCGGCCCCGCGCCGCGCACACAAGGAAGGGAGAATTACAATGCCCTGC
>NC_137869.1:48941871-48974371 GCF_963924005.1 Protomyctophum bolini | reverse complement strand
TCCAAGATCGGACGAGATCGGGCGTGTTCAGGGTGGTATGGCCGTAAGCAACAGAAGATGGGCCCGTCGGTCTTTTATAGCTGACAGCGGCCCCGCGCCGCGCACAAGGAAGGGAGAATTACAATGCCCTGCTGTGGTGTTTATTCTAGTTGGGCTAGCCTGCTAAAGGTTAGAAGTGGCATTTGTCAGCAGTACCCAAGTTAGTGCTGCACCTATTAACATTGTAAAAAAATAAAAAAATAAAAAACACACTTTTGTATTGAAATGCATTGATTGATTGATTTATTTAATAATGTAACTTATGTGGATAAATGTAATTCTGCATGAATTGTATCATGGCCAAAAATGGCAGTTTCTCATTTAGTGTGGCAAAGGAAAAAGCTTACAGCACCTGGTATTCCCAGGCGGTCTCCCATCCAAGTACTAACCAGGCCCGACCCTGCTTAGCTTCCGAGATCGGACGAGATCGGGCGTGTTCAGGGTGGTATGGCCGTAAGCAACAGAAGTAGGGCCCGTCGGTATTTTATAGCTGACAGCGGCCCCGCGCCGCGCACACAAGGAAGGGAGAATTACAATGCCCTGCTGTGGTGTTTATTCTAGTTGGGCTAGCCTGCTAAAGGTTAGAAGTGGCATTTGTCAGCAGTACCCAAGTTAGTGCTGCACCTATTAACATTGTAAAAAAATAAAAAAATAAAAAACACACTTTTGTATTGAAATGCATTGATTGATTGATTTATTTAATAATGTAACTTATGTGGATATATGTAATTCTGCATGAATTGTAAACCTAAAAAGCAAAGGAAAAAGCTTACAGCACCTGGTATTCCCAGGCGGTCTCCCATCCAAGTACTAACCAGGCCCGACCCTGCTTAGCTTCCGAGATCGGACGAGATCGGGCGTGTTCAGGGTGGTATGGCCGTAAGCAACAGAAGTAGGGCCCGTCGGTCTTTTATAGCTGACAGCGGCCCCGCGCCGCGCACACAAGGAAGGGAGAATTACAATGCCCTGCTGTGGTGTTTATTCTAGTTGGGCTAGACTGCTAAAGGTTAGAAGTGGCATTTGTCAGCAGTACCCAAGTTAGTGCTGCACACGATCTAGTAATATTGTATCATGGCCAAAAATGGCAGTTTCTCATTTAGTGTGGCAAAGGAAAAAGCTTACAGCACCTGGTATTCCCAGGCGGTCTCCCATCCAAGTACTAACCAGGCCCGACCCTGCTTAGCTTCCGAGATCGGACGAGATCGGGCGTGTTCAGGGTGGTATGGCCGTAAGCAACAGAAGTAGGGCCCGTCGTTCTTTTATAGCTGACAGCGGCCTCGCGCCGCGCACACAAGGAAGGGAGAATTACAATGCCCTGCTGTGGTGTTTATTCTAGTTGGGCTAGCCTGCTAAAGGTTAGAAGTGGCATTTGTCAGCAGTACCCAAGTTAGTGCTGCACACGATCTAGTAATATTGTATCATGGCCAAAAATGGCAGTTTCTCATTTAGTGTGGCAAAGGAAAAAGCTTACAGCACCTGGTATTCCCAGGCGGTCTCCCATCCAAGTACTAACCAGGCCCGACCCTGCTTAGCTTCCGAGATCGGACGAGATCGGGCGTGTTCAGGGTGGTATGGCCGTAAGCAACAGAAGTAGGGCCCGTCGGTCTTTTATAGCTGACAGCGGCCCCGCGCCGCGCACAAGGAAGGGAGAATTACAATGCCCTGCTGTGGTGTTTATTCTAGTTGGGCTAGCCTGCTAAAGGTTAGAAGTGGCATTTGTCAGCAGTACCCAAGTTAGTGCTGCACACGATCTAGTAATATTGTATCATGGCCAAAAATGGCAGTTTCTCATTTAGTGTGGCAAAGGAAAAAGCTTACAGCACCTGGTATTCCCAGGCGGTCTCCCATCCAAGTACTAACCAGGCCCGACCCTGCTTAGCTTCCGAGATCGGACGAGATCGGGCGTGTTCAGGGTGGTATGGCCGTAAGCAACAGAAGATGGGCCCGTCGGTCTTTTATAGCTGACAGCGGCCCCGCGCCGCGCACAAGGAAGGGAGAATTACAATGCCCTGCTGTGGTGTTTATTCTAGTTGGGCTAGCCTGCTAAAGGTTAGAAGTGGCATTTGTCAGCAGTACCCAAGTTAGTGCTGCACCTATTAACATTGTAAAAAAATAAAAAAATAAAAAACACACTTTTGTATTGAAATGCATTGATTGATTGATTTATTTAATAATGTAACTTATGTGGATATATGTAATTCTGCATGAATTGTAAACCTAAAAAGCAAAGGAAAAAGCTTACAGCACCTGGTATTCCCAGGCGGTCTCCCATCCAAGTACTAACCAGGCCCGACCCTGCTTAGCTTCCGAGATCGGGCGTGTTCAGGGTGGTATGGCCGTAAGCAACAGAAGTAGGGCCCGTCGGTCTTTTATAGCTGACAGCGGCCCAGCACAAGGAAGGGAGAATTACAATGCCCTGCTGTGGTGTTTATTCTAGTTGGGCTAGCCTGCTAAAGGTTAGAAGTGGCATTTGTCAGCAGTACCCAAGTTAGTGCTGCACACGATCTAGTAATATTGTATCATGGCCAAAAATGGCAGTTTCTCATTTAGTGTAGCAAAGGAAAAAGCTTACAGCACCTGGTATTCCCAGGCGGTCTCCCATCCAAGTACTAACCAGGCCCGACCCTGCTTAGCTTCCGAGATCGGACGAGATCGGGCGTGTTCAGGGTGGTATGGCCGTAAGCAACAGAAGTAGGGCCCGTCGGTCTTTTATAGCTGACAGCGGCCCCGCGCCGCGCACAAGGAAGGGAGAATTACAATGCCCTGCTGTGGTGTTTATTCTAGTTGGGCTAGCCTGCTAAAGGTTAGAAGTGGCATTTGTCAGCAGTACCCAAGTTAGTGCTGCACCTATTAACATTGTAAAAAAATAAAAAAATAAAAAACACACTTTTGTATTGAAATGCATTGATTGATTGATTTATTTAATAATGTAACTTATGTGGATATATGTAATTCTGCATGAATTGTAAACCTAAAAAGCAAAGGAAAAAGCTTACAGCACCTGGTATTCCCAGGCGGTCTCCCATCCAAGTACTAACCAGGCCCGACCCTGCTTAGCTTCTGAGATCGGACGAGATCGGGCGTGTTCAGGGTGGTATGGCCGTAAGCAACAGAAGATGGGCCCGTCGGTCTTTTATAGCTGACAGCGGCCCCGCGCCGCGCACACAAGGAAGGGAGAATTACAATGCCCTGCTGTGGTGTTTATTCTAGTTGGGCTAGCCTGCTAAAGGTTAGAAGTGGCATTTGTCAGCAGTACCCAAGTTAGTGCTGCACCTATTAACATTGTAAAAAAATAAAAAAATAAAAAACACACTTTTGTATTGAAATGCATTGATTGATTGATTTATTTAATAATGTAACTTATGTGGATATATGTAATTCTGCATGAATTGTAAACCTAAAAAGCAAAGGAAAAGGCTTACAGCACCTGGTATTCCCAGGCGGTCTCCCATCCAAGTACTAACCAGGCCCGACCCTGCTTAGCTTCCGAGATCGGACGAGATCGGGCGTGTTCAGGGTGCTATGGCCGTAAGCAACAGAACTAGGGCCCGTCGGTCTTTTATAGCTGACAGCGGCCCCGCGCCGCGCACAAGGAAGGGAGAATTACAATGCCCTGCTGTGGTGTTTATTCTAGTTGGGCTAGCCTGCTAAAGGTTAGAAGTGGCATTTGTCAGCAGTACCCAAGTTAGTGCTGCACACGATCTAGTAATATTGTATCATGGCCAAAAATGGCAGTTTCTCATTTAGTGTGGCAAAGGAAAAAGCTTACAGCACCTGGTATTCCCAGGCGGTCTCCCATCCAAGTACTAACCAGGCCCGACCCTGCTTAGCTTCCGAGATCGGACGAGATCGGGCGTGTTCAGGGTGGTATGGCCGTAAGCAACAGAAGATGGGCCCGTCGGTCTTTTATAGCTGACAGCGGCCCCGCGCCGCGCACAAGGAAGGGAGAATTACAATGCCCTGCTGTGGTGTTTATTCTAGTTGGGCTAGCCTGCTAAAGGTTAGAAGTGGCATTTGTCAGCAGTACCCAAGTTAGTGCTGCACCTATTAACATTGTAAAAAAATAAAAAAATAAAAAACACACTTTTGTATTGAAATGCATTGATTGATTGATTTATTTAATAATGTAACTTATGTGGATATATGTAATTCTGCATGAATTGTAAACCTAAAAAGCAAAGGAAAAAGCTTACAGCACCTGGTATTCCCAGGCGGTCTCCCATCCAAGTACTAACCAGGCCCGACCTGCTTAGCTTCCGAGATCGGACGAGATCGGGCGTGTTCAGGGTGGTATGGCCGTAAGCAACAGAAGTAGGGCCCGTCGGTCTTTTATAGCTGACAGCGGCCCCGCGCCGCGCACACAAGGAAGGGAGAATTACAATGCCCTGCTGTGGTGTTTATTCTAGTTGGGCTAGACTGCTAAAGGCTAGAAGTGGCATTTGTCAGCAGTACCCAAGTTAGTGCTGCACACGATCTAGTAATATTGTATCATGGCCAAAAATGGCAGTTTCTCATTTAGTGTGGCAAAGGAAAAAGCTTACAGCACCTGGTATTCCCAGGCGGTCTCCCATCCAAGTACTAACCAGGCCCGACCCTGCTTAGCTTCCGAGATCGGACGAGATCGGGCGTGTTCAGGGTGGTATGGCCGTAAGCAACAGAAGTAGGGCCCGTCGGTCTTTTATAGCTGACAGCGGCCCCGCGCCGCGCACAAGGAAGGGAGAATTACAATGCCCTGCTGTGGTGTTTATTCTAGTTGGGCTAGCCTGCTAAAGGTTAGAAGTGGCATTTGTCAGCAGTACCCAAGTTAGTGCTGCACACGATCTAGTAATATTGTATCATGGCCAAAAATGGCAGTTTCTCATTTAGTGTGGCAAAGGAAAAAGCTTACAGCACCTGGTATTCCCAGGCGGTCTCCCATCCAAGTACTAACCAGGCCCGACCCTGCTTAGCTTCCGAGATCGGACGAGATCGGGCGTGTTCAGGGTGGTATGGCCGTAAGGAACAGAAGTAGGGCCCGTCGGTCTTTTATAGCTGACAGCGGCCTCGCGCCGCGCACACAAGGAAGGGAGAATTACAATGCCCTGCTGTGGTGTTTATTCTAGTTGGGCTAGCCTGCTAAAGGTTAGAAGTGGCATTTGTCAGCAGTACCCAAGTTAGTGCTGCACCTATTAACATTGTAAAAAAATAAAAAAATAAAAAACACACTTTTGTATTGAAATGCATTGATTGATTGATTTATTTAATAATGTAACTTATGTGGATATATGTAATTCTGCATGAATTGTAAACCTAAAAAGCAAAGGAAAAAGCTTACAGCACCTGGTATTCCCAGGCGGTCTCCCATCCAAGTACTAACCAGGCCCGACCCTGCTTAGCTTCCGAGATCGGACGAGATCGGGCGTGTTCAGGGTGGTATGGCCGTAAGCAACAGAAGTAGGGCCCGTCGGTCTTTTATAGCTGACAGCGGCCCCGCGCCGCGCACACAAGGAAGGGAGAATTACAATGCCCTGCTGTGGTGTTTATTCTAGTTGGGCTAGACTGCTAAAGGCTAGAAGTGGCATTTGTCAGCAGTACCCAAGTTAGTGCTGCACACGATCTAGTAATATTGTATCATGGCCAAAAATGGCAGTTTCTCATTTAGTGTGGCAAAGGAAAAAGCTTACAGCACCTGGTATTCCCAGGCGGTCTCCCATCCAAGTACTAACCAGGCCCGACCCTGCTTAGCTTCCGAGATCGGACGAGATCGGGCGTGTTCAGGGTGGTATGGCCGTAAGCAACAGAAGTAGGGCCCGTCGGTCTTTTATAGCTGACAGCGGCCCCGCGCCGCGCACACAAGGAAGGGAGAATTACAATGCCCTGCTGTGGTGTTTATTCTAGTTGGGCTAGCCTGCTAAAGGTTAGAAGTGGCATTTGTCAGCAGTACCCAAGTTAGTGCTGCACCTATTAACATTGTAAAAAAATAAAAAAATAAAAAACACACTTTTGTATTGAAATGCATTGATTGATTGATTTATTTAATAATGTAACTTATGTGGATATATGTAATTCTGCATGAATTGTAAACCTAAAAAGCAAAGGAAAAAGCTTACAGCACCTGGTATTCCCAGGCGGTCTCCCATCCAAGTACTAACCAGGCCCGACCCTGCTTAGCTTCCGAGATCGGACGAGATCGGGCGTGTTCAGGGTGGTATGGCCGTAAGCAACAGAAGTAGGGCCCGTCGGTCTTTTATAGCTGACAGCGGCCCCGCGCCGCGCACAAGGAAGGGAGAATTACAATGCCCTGCTGTGGTGTTTATTCTAGTTGGGCTAGCCTGCTAAAGGTTAGAAGTGGCATTTGTCAGCAGTACCCAAGTTAGTGCTGCACACGATCTAGTAATATTGTATCATGGCCAAAAATGGCAGTTTCTCATTTAGTGTGGCAAAGGAAAAAGCTTACAGCACCTGGTATTCCCAGGCGGTCTCCCATCCAAGTACTAACCAGGCCCGACCCTGCTTAGCTTCCGAGATCGGACGAGATCGGGCGTGTTCAGGGTGGTATGGCCGTAAGCAACAGAAGATGGGCCCGTCGGTCTTTTATAGCTGACAGCGGCCCCGCGCCGCGCACACAAGGAAGGGAGAATTACAATGCCCTGCTGTGGTGTTTATTCTAGTTGGGCTAGCCTGCTAAAGGTTAGAAGTGGCATTTGTCAGCAGTACCCAAGTTAGTGCTGCACCTATTAACATTGTAAAAAAATAAAAAAATAAAAAACACACTTTTGTATTGAAATGCATTGATTGATTGATTTATTTAATAATGTAACTTATGTGGATATATGTAATTCTGCATGAATTGTAAACCTAAAAAGCAAAGGAAAAGGCTTACAGCACCTGGTATTCCCAGGCGGTCTCCCATCCAAGTACTAACCAGGCCCGACCCTGCTTAGCTTCCGAGATCGGACGAGATCGGGCGTGTTCAGGGTGCTATGGCCGTAAGCAACAGAACTAGGGCCCGTCGGTCTTTTATAGCTGACAGCGGCCCCGCGCCGCGCACAAGGAAGGGAGAATTACAATGCCCTGCTGTGGTGTTTATTCTAGTTGGGCTAGCCTGCTAAAGGTTAGAAGTGGCATTTGTCAGCAGTACCCAAGTTAGTGCTGCACACGATCTAGTAATATTGTATCATGGCCAAAAATGGCAGTTTCTCATTTAGTGTGGCAAAGGAAAAAGCTTACAGCACCTGGTATTCCCAGGCGGTCTCCCATCCAAGTACTAACCAGGCCCGACCCTGCTTAGCTTCCGAGATCGGACGAGATCGGGCGTGTTCAGGGTGGTATGGCCGTAAGCAACAGAAGTAGGGCCCGTCGGTCTTTTATAGCTGACAGCGGCCCCGCGCCGCGCACAAGGAAGGGAGAATTACAATGCCCTGCTGTGGTGTTTATTCTAGTTGGGCTAGCCTGCTAAAGGTTAGAAGTGGCATTTGTCAGCAGTACCCAAGTTAGTGCTGCACCTATTAACATTGTAAAAAAAATAAAAAAATAAAAAACACACTTTTGTATTGAAATGCATTGATTGATTGATTTATTTAATAATGTAACTTATGTGGATATATGTAATTCTGCATGAATTGTAAACCTAAAAAGCAAAGGAAAAAGCTTACAGCACCTGGTATTCCCAGGCGGTCTCCCATCCAAGTACTAACCAGGCCCGACCCTGCTTAGCTTCCGAGATCGGACGAGATCGGGCGTGTTCAGGGTGGTATGGCCGTAAGCAACAGAAGTAGGGCCCGTCGGTCTTTTATAGCTGACAGCGGCCCCGCGCCGCGCACAAGGAAGGGAGAATTACAATGCCCTGCTGTGGTGTTTATTCTAGTTGGGCTAGACTGCTAAAGGCTAGAAGTGGCATTTGTCAGCAGTACCCAAGTTAGTGCTGCACACGATCTAGTAATATTGTATCATGGCCAAAAATGGCAGTTTCTCATTTAGTGTGGCAAAGGAAAAAGCTTACAGCACCTGGTATTCCCAGGCGGTCTCCCATCCAAGTACTAACCAGGCCCGACCCTGCTTAGCTTCCGAGATCGGACGAGATCGGGCGTGTTCAGGGTGGTATGGCCGTAAGCAACAGAAGTAGGGCCCGTCGGTCTTTTATAGCTGACAGCGGCCCCGCGCCGCGCACAAGGAAGGGAGAATTACAATGCCCTGCTGTGGTGTTTATTCTAGTTGGGCTAGCCTGCTAAAGGTTAGAAGTGGCATTTGTCAGCAGTACCCAAGTTAGTGCTGCACACGATCTAGTAATATTGTATCATGGCCAAAAATGGCAGTTTCTCATTTAGTGTGGCAAAGGAAAAAGCTTACAGCACCTGGTATTCCCAGGCGGTCTCCCATCCAAGTACTAACCAGGCCCGACCCTGCTTAGCTTCCGAGATCGGACGAGATCGGGCGTGTTCAGGGTGGTATGGCCGTAAGCAACAGAAGATGGGCCCGTCGGTCTTTTATAGCTGACAGCGGCCCCGCGCCGCGCACAAGGAAGGGAGAATTACAATGCCCTGCTGTGGTGTTTATTCTAGTTGGGCTAGCCTGCTAAAGGTTAGAAGTGGCATTTGTCAGCAGTACCCAAGTTAGTGCTGCACCTATTAACATTGTAAAAAAATAAAAAAATAAAAAACACACTTTTGTATTGAAATGCATTGATTGATTGATTTATTTAATAATGTAACTTATGTGGATATATGTAATTCTGCATGAATTGTAAACCTAAAAAGCAAAGGAAAAAGCTTACAGCACCTGGTATTCCCAGGCGGTCTCCCATCCAAGTACTAACCAGGCCCGACCCTGCTTAGCTTCCGAGATCGGGCGTGTTCAGGGTGGTATGGCCGTAAGCAACAGAAGTAGGGCCCGTCGGTCTTTTATAGCTGACAGCGGCCCCGCGCCCCGCGCACAAGGAAGGGAGAATTACAATGCCCTGCTGTGGTGTTTATTCTAGTTGGGCTAGACTGCTAAAGGTTAGAAGTGGCATTTGTCAGCAGTACCCAAGTTAGTGCTGCACACGATCTAGTAATATTGTATCATGGCCAAAAATGGCAGTTTCTCATTTAGTGTGGCAAAGGAAAAAGCTTACAGCACCTGGTATTCCCAGGCGGTCTCCCATCCAAGTACTAACCAGGCCCGACCCTGCTTAGCTTCCGAGATCGGACGAGATCGGGCGTGTTCAGGGTGGTATGGCCGTAAGCAACAGAAGTAGGGCCCGTCGGTCTTTTATAGCTGACAGCGGCCCCGCGCCGCGCACAAGGAAGGGAGAATTACAATGCCCTGCTGTGGTGTTTATTCTAGTTGGGCTAGCCTGCTAAAGGTTAGAAGTGGCATTTGTCAGCAGTACCCAAGTTAGTGCTGCACCTATTAACATTGTAAAAAAAATAAAAAAATAAAAAACACACTTTTGTATTGAAATGCATTGATTGATTGATTTATTTAATAATGTAACTTATGTGGATATATGTAATTCTGCATGAATTGTAAACCTAAAAAGCAAAGGAAAAAGCTTACAGCACCTGGTATTCCCAGGCGGTCTCCCATCCAAGTACTAACCAGGCCCGACCCTGCTTAGCTTCCGAGATCGGACGAGATCGGGCGTGTTCAGGGTGGTATGGCCGTAAGCAACAGAAGTAGGGCCCGTCGGTCTTTTATAGCTGACAGCGGCCCCGCGCCGCGCACAAGGAAGGGAGAATTACAATGCCCTGCTGTGGTGTTTATTCTAGTTGGGCTAGACTGCTAAAGGCTAGAAGTGGCATTTGTCAGCAGTACCCAAGTTAGTGCTGCACACGATCTAGTAATATTGTATCATGGCCAAAAATGGCAGTTTCTCATTTAGTGTGGCAAAGGAAAAAGCTTACAGCACCTGGTATTCCCAGGCGGTCTCCCATCCAAGTACTAACCAGGCCCGACCCTGCTTAGCTTCCGAGATCGGACGAGATCGGGCGTGTTCAGGGTGGTATGGCCGTAAGCAACAGAAGTAGGGCCCGTCGGTCTTTTATAGCTGACAGCGGCCCCGCGCCGCGCACAAGGAAGGGAGAATTACAATGCCCTGCTGTGGTGTTTATTCTAGTTGGGCTAGCCTGCTAAAGGTTAGAAGTGGCATTTGTCAGCAGTACCCAAGTTAGTGCTGCACACGATCTAGTAATATTGTATCATGGCCAAAAATGGCAGTTTCTCATTTAGTGTGGCAAAGGAAAAAGCTTACAGCACCTGGTATTCCCAGGCGGTCTCCCATCCAAGTACTAACCAGGCCCGACCCTGCTTAGCTTCCGAGATCGGACGAGATCGGGCGTGTTCAGGGTGGTATGGCCGTAAGCAACAGAAGATGGGCCCGTCGGTCTTTTATAGCTGACAGCGGCCCCGCGCCGCGCACAAGGAAGGGAGAATTACAATGCCCTGCTGTGGTGTTTATTCTAGTTGGGCTAGCCTGCTAAAGGTTAGAAGTGGCATTTGTCAGCAGTACCCAAGTTAGTGCTGCACCTATTAACATTGTAAAAAAATAAAAAAATAAAAAACACACTTTTGTATTGAAATGCATTGATTGATTGATTTATTTAATAATGTAACTTATGTGGATATATGTAATTCTGCATGAATTGTAAACCTAAAAAGCAAAGGAAAAAGCTTACAGCACCTGGTATTCCCAGGCGGTCTCCCATCCAAGTACTAACCAGGCCCGACCCTGCTTAGCTTCCGAGATCGGGCGTGTTCAGGGTGGTATGGCCGTAAGCAACAGAAGTAGGGCCCGTCGGTCTTTTATAGCTGACAGCGGCCCCGCGCCCCGCGCACAAGGAAGGGAGAATTACAATGCCCTGCTGTGGTGTTTATTCTAGTTGGGCTAGACTGCTAAAGGTTAGAAGTGGCATTTGTCAGCAGTACCCAAGTTAGTGCTGCACACGATCTAGTAATATTGTATCATGGCCAAAAATGGCAGTTTCTCATTTAGTGTGGCAAAGGAAAAAGCTTACAGCACCTGGTATTCCCAGGCGGTCTCCCATCCAAGTACTAACCAGGCCCGACCCTGCTTAGCTTCCGAGATCGGACGAGATCGGGCGTGTTCAGGGTGGTATGGCCGTAAGCAAGAGAAGTACGGCCCGTCGGTCTTTTATAGCTGACAGCGGCCCCGCGCCGCGCACAAGGAAGGGAGAATTACAATGCCCTGCTGTGGTGTTTATTCTAGTTGGGCAAGCCTGCTAAAGGTTAGAAGTGGCATTTGTCAGCAGTACCCAAGTTAGTGCTGCACCTATTAACATTGTAAAAAAATAAAAAAATAAAAAACACACTTTTGTATTGAAATGCATTGATTGATTGATTTATTTAATAATGTAACTTATGTGGATATATGTAATTCTGCATGAATTGTAAACCTAAAAAGCAAAGGAAAAAGCTTACAGCACCTGGTAATCCCAGGCGGTCTCCCATCCAAGTACTAACCAGGCCCGACCCTGCTTAGCTTCCGAGATCGGACGAGATCGGGCGTGTTCAGGGTGGTATGGCCGTAAGCAACAGAAGTAGGGCCCGTCGGTCTTTTATAGCTGACAGCGGCCCAGCACAAGGAAGGGAGAATTACAATGCCCTGCTGTGGTGTTTATTCTAGTTGGGCTAGCCTGCTAAAGGTTAGAAGTGGCATTTGTCAGCAGTACCCAAGTTAGTGCTGCACACGATCTAGTAATATTGTATCATGGCCAAAAATGGCAGTTTCTCATTTAGTGTAGCAAAGGAAAAAGCTTACAGCACCTGGTATTCCCAGGCGGTCTCCCATCCAAGTACTAACCAGGCCCGACCCTGCTTAGCTTCCGAGATCGGACGAGATCGGGCGTGTTCAGGGTGGTATGGCCGTAAGCAACAGAAGTAGGGCCCGTCGGTCTTTTATAGCTGACAGCGGCCCCGCGCCGCGCACAAGGAAGGGAGAATTACAATGCCCTGCTGTGGTGTTTATTCTAGTTGGGCTAGCCTGCTAAAGGTTAGAAGTGGCATTTGTCAGCAGTACCCAAGTTAGTGCTGCACCTATTAACATTGTAAAAAAATAAAAAAATAAAAAACACACTTTTGTATTGAAATGCATTGATTGATTGATTTATTTAATAATGTAACTTATGTGGATATATGTAATTCTGCATGAATTGTAAACCTAAAAAGCAAAGGAAAAAGCTTACAGCACCTGGTATTCCCAGGCGGTCTCCCATCCAAGTACTAACCAGGCCCGACCCTGCTTAGCTTCCGAGATCGGACGAGATCGGGCGTGTTCAGGGTGGTATGGCCGTAAGCAACAGAAGATGGGCCCGTCGGTCTTTTATAGCTGACAGCGGCCCCGCGCCGCGCACACAAGGAAGGGAGAATTACAATGCCCTGCTGTGGTGTTTATTCTAGTTGGGCTAGCCTGCTAAAGGTTAGAAGTGGCATTTGTCAGCAGTACCCAAGTTAGTGCTGCACCTATTAACATTGTAAAAAAATAAAAAAATAAAAAACACACTTTTGTATTGAAATGCATTGATTGATTGATTTATTTAATAATGTAACTTATGTGGATATATGTAATTCTGCATGAATTGTAAACCTAAAAAGCAAAGGAAAAGGCTTACAGCACCTGGTATTCCCAGGCGGTCTCCCATCCAAGTACTAACCAGGCCCGACCCTGCTTAGCTTCCGAGATCGGACGAGATCGGGCGTGTTCAGGGTGCTATGGCCGTAAGCAACAGAACTAGGGCCCGTCGGTCTTTTATAGCTGACAGCGGCCCCGCGCCGCGCACAAGGAAGGGAGAATTACAATGCCCTGCTGTGGTGTTTATTCTAGTTGGGCTAGCCTGCTAAAGGTTAGAAGTGGCATTTGTCAGCAGTACCCAAGTTAGTGCTGCACACGATCTAGTAATATTGTATCATGGCCAAAAATGGCAGTTTCTCATTTAGTGTGGCAAAGGAAAAAGCTTACAGCACCTGGTATTCCCAGGCGGTCTCCCATCCAAGTACTAACCAGGCCCGACCCTGCTTAGCTTCCGAGATCGGACGAGATCGGGCGTGTTCAGGGTGGTATGGCCGTAAGCAACAGAAGATGGGCCCGTCGGTCTTTTATAGCTGACAGCGGCCCCGCGCCGCGCACAAGGAAGGGAGAATTACAATGCCCTGCTGTGGTGTTTATTCTAGTTGGGCTAGCCTGCTAAAGGTTAGAAGTGGCATTTGTCAGCAGTACCCAAGTTAGTGCTGCACCTATTAACATTGTAAAAAAATAAAAAAATAAAAAACACACTTTTGTATTGAAATGCATTGATTGATTGATTTATTTAATAATGTAACTTATGTGGATATATGTAATTCTGCATGAATTGTAAACCTAAAAAGCAAAGGAAAAAGCTTACAGCACCTGGTATTCCCAGGCGGTCTCCCATCCAAGTACTAACCAGGCCCGACCTGCTTAGCTTCCGAGATCGGACGAGATCGGGCGTGTTCAGGGTGGTATGGCCGTAAGCAACAGAAGTAGGGCCCGTCGGTCTTTTATAGCTGACAGCGGCCCCGCGCCGCGCACACAAGGAAGGGAGAATTACAATGCCCTGCTGTGGTGTTTATTCTAGTTGGGCTAGACTGCTAAAGGCTAGAAGTGGCATTTGTCAGCAGTACCCAAGTTAGTGCTGCACACGATCTAGTAATATTGTATCATGGCCAAAAATGGCAGTTTCTCATTTAGTGTGGCAAAGGAAAAAGCTTACAGCACCTGGTATTCCCAGGCGGTCTCCCATCCAAGTACTAACCAGGCCCGACCCTGCTTAGCTTCCGAGATCGGACGAGATCGGGCGTGTTCAGGGTGGTATGGCCGTAAGCAACAGAAGTAGGGCCCGTCGGTCTTTTATAGCTGACAGCGGCCCCGCGCCGCGCACAAGGAAGGGAGAATTACAATGCCCTGCTGTGGTGTTTATTCTAGTTGGGCTAGCCTGCTAAAGGTTAGAAGTGGCATTTGTCAGCAGTACCCAAGTTAGTGCTGCACACGATCTAGTAATATTGTATCATGGCCAAAAATGGCAGTTTCTCATTTAGTGTGGCAAAGGAAAAAGCTTACAGCACCTGGTATTCCCAGGCGGTCTCCCATCCAAGTACTAACCAGGCCCGACCCTGCTTAGCTTCCGAGATCGGACGAGATCGGGCGTGTTCAGGGTGGTATGGCCGTAAGCAACAGAAGATGGGCCCGTCGGTCTTTTATAGCTGACAGCGGCCCCGCGCCGCGCACAAGGAAGGGAGAATTACAATGCCCTGCTGTGGTGTTTATTCTAGTTGGGCTAGCCTGCTAAAGGTTAGAAGTGGCATTTGTCAGCAGTACCCAAGTTAGTGCTGCACCTATTAACATTGTAAAAAAATAAAAAAATAAAAAACACACTTTTGTATTGAAATGCATTGATTGATTGATTTATTTAATAATGTAACTTATGTGGATATATGTAATTCTGCATGAATTGTAAACCTAAAAAGCAAAGGAAAAAGCTTACAGCACCTGGTATTCCCAGGCGGTCTCCCATCCAAGTACTAACCAGGCCCGACCTGCTTAGCTTCCGAGATCGGACGAGATCGGGCGTGTTCAGGGTGGTATGGCCGTAAGCAACAGAAGTAGGGCCCGTCGGTCTTTTATAGCTGACAGCGGCCCCGCGCCGCGCACACAAGGAAGGGAGAATTACAATGCCCTGCTGTGGTGTTTATTCTAGTTGGGCTAGACTGCTAAAGGCTAGAAGTGGCATTTGTCAGCAGTACCCAAGTTAGTGCTGCACACGATCTAGTAATATTGTATCATGGCCAAAAATGGCAGTTTCTCATTTAGTGTGGCAAAGGAAAAAGCTTACAGCACCTGGTATTCCCAGGCGGTCTCCCATCCAAGTACTAACCAGGCACGACCCTGCTTAGCTTCCGAGATCGGACGAGATCGGGCGTGTTCAGGGTGGTATGGCCGTAAGCAACAGAAGTAGGGCCCGTCGGTCTTTTATAGCTGACAGCGGCCCCGCGCCGCGCACAAGGAAGGGAGAATTACAATGCCCTGCTGTGGTGTTTATTCTAGTTGGGCTAGCCTGCTAAAGGTTAGAAGTGGCATTTGTCAGCAGTACCCAAGTTAGTGCTGCACCTATTAACATTGTAAAAAAAATAAAAAAATAAAAAACACACTTTTGTATTGAAATGCATTGATTGATTGATTTATTTAATAATGTAACTTATGTGGATATATGTAATTCTGCATGAATTGTAAACCTAAAAATCAAAGGAAAAAGCTTACAGCACCTGGTATTCCCAGGCGGTCTCCCATCCAAGTACTAACCAGGCCCGACCCTGCTTAGCTTCCGAGATCGGACGAGATCGGGCGTGTTCAGGGTGGTATGGCCGTAAGCAACAGAAGTAGGGCCCGTCGGTCTTTTATAGCTGACATCGGCCCCGCGCCGCGCACAAGGAAGGGAGAATTACAATGCCCTGCTGTGGTGTTTATTCTAGTTGGGCTAGCCTGCTAAAGGTTAGAAGTGGCATTTGTCAGCAGTACCCAAGTTAGTGCTGCACACGATCTAGTAATATTGTATCATGGCCAAAAATGGCAGTTTCTCATTTAGTGTGGCAACGGAAAATGCTTACAGCACCTGGTATTCCCAGGCGGTCTCCCATCCAAGTACTAACCAGGCCCGACCCTGCTTAGCTTCCGAGATCGGACGAGATCGGGCGTGTTCAGGGTGGTATGGCCGTAAGGAACAGAAGTAGGGCCCGTCGGTCTTTTATAGCTGACAGCGGCCTCGCGCCGCGCACACAAGGAAGGGAGAATTACAATGCCCTGCTGTGGTGTTTATTCTAGTTGGGCTAGCCTGCTAAAGGTTAGAAGTGGCATTTGTCAGCAGTACCCAAGTTAGTGCTGCACCTATTAACATTGTAAAAAAATAAAAAAATAAAAAACACACTTTTGTATTGAAATGCATTGATTGATTGATTTATTTAATAATGTAACTTATGTGGATATATGTAATTCTGCATGAATTGTAAACCTAAAAAGCAAAGGAAAAAGCTTACAGCACCTGGTATTCCCAGGCGGTCTCCCATCCAAGTACTAACCAGGCCCGACCCTGCTTAGCTTCCGAGATCGGACGAGATCGGGCGTGTTCAGGGTGGTATGGCCGTAAGCAACAGAAGTAGGGCCCGTCGGTCTTTTATAGCTGACAGCGGCCCCGCGCCGCGCACACAAGGAAGGGAGAATTACAATGCCCTGCTGTGGTGTTTATTCTAGTTGGGCTAGCCTGCTAAAGGTTAGAAGTGGCATTTGTCAGCAGTACCCAAGTTAGTGCTGCACCTATTAACATTGTAAAAAAATAAAAAAATAAAAAACACACTTTTGTATTGAAATGCATTGATTGATTGATTTATTTAATAATGTAACTTATGTGGATATATGTAATTCTGCATGAATTGTAAACCTAAAAAGCAAAGGAAAAAGCTTACAGCACCTGGTATTCCCAGGCGGTCTCCCATCCAAGTACTAACCAGGCCCGACCCTGCTTAGCTTCCGAGATCGGACGAGATCGGGCGTGTTCAGGGTGGTATGGCCGTAAGCAACAGAAGTAGGGCCCGTCGGTCTTTTATAGCTGACAGCGGCCCCGCGCCGCGCACAAGGAAGGGAGAATTACAATGCCCTGCTGTGGTGTTTATTCTAGTTGGGCTAGCCTGCTAAAGGTTAGAAGTGGCATTTGTCAGCAGTACCCAAGTTAGTGCTGCACACGATCTAGTAATATTGTATCATGGCCAAAAATGGCAGTTTCTCATTTAGTGTGGCAAAGGAAAAAGCTTACAGCACCTGGTATTCCCAGGCGGTCTCCCATCCAAGTACTAACCAGGCCCGACCCTGCTTAGCTTCCGAGATCGGACGAGATCGGGCGTGTTCAGGGTGGTATGGCCGTAAGCAACAGAAGATGGGCCCGTCGGTCTTTTATAGCTGACAGCGGCCCCGCGCCGCGCACACAAGGAAGGGAGAATTACAATGCCCTGCTGTGGTGTTTATTCTAGTTGGGCTAGCCTGCTAAAGGTTAGAAGTGGCATTTGTCAGCAGTACCCAAGTTAGTGCTGCACCTATTAACATTGTAAAAAAATAAAAAAATAAAAAACACACTTTTGTATTGAAATGCATTGATTGATTGATTTATTTAATAATGTAACTTATGTGGATATATGTAATTCTGCATGAATTGTAAACCTAAAAAGCAAAGGAAAAGGCTTACAGCACCTGGTATTCCCAGGCGGTCTCCCATCCAAGTACTAACCAGGCCCGACCCTGCTTAGCTTCCGAGATCGGACGAGATCGGGCGTGTTCAGGGTGCTATGGCCGTAAGCAACAGAACTAGGGCCCGTCGGTCTTTTATAGCTGACAGCGGCCCCGCGCCGCGCACAAGGAAGGGAGAATTACAATGCCCTGCTGTGGTGTTTATTCTAGTTGGGCTAGCCTGCTAAAGGTTAGAAGTGGCATTTGTCAGCAGTACCCAAGTTAGTGCTGCACACGATCTAGTAATATTGTATCATGGCCAAAAATGGCAGTTTCTCATTTAGTGTGGCAAAGGAAAAAGCTTACAGCACCTGGTATTCCCAGGCGGTCTCCCATCCAAGTACTAACCAGGCCCGACCCTGCTTAGCTTCCGAGATCGGACGAGATCGGGCGTGTTCAGGGTGGTATGGCCGTAAGCAACAGAAGATGGGCCCGTCGGTCTTTTATAGCTGACAGCGGCCCCGCGCCGCGCACACAAGGAAGGGAGAATTACAATGCCCTGCTGTGGTGTTTATTCTAGTTGGGCTAGCCTGCTAAAGGTTAGAAGTGGCATTTGTCAGCAGTACCCAAGTTAGTGCTGCACCTATTAACATTGTAAAAAAATAAAAAAATAAAAAACACACTTTTGTATTGAAATGCATTGATTGATTGATTTATTTAATAATGTAACTTATGTGGATATATGTAATTCTGCATGAATTGTAAACCTAAAAAGCAAAGGAAAAGGCTTACAGCACCTGGTATTCCCAGGCGGTCTCCCATCCAAGTACTAACCAGGCCCGACCCTGCTTAGCTTCCGAGATCGGACGAGATCGGGCGTGTTCAGGGTGCTATGGCCGTAAGCAACAGAACTAGGGCCCGTCGGTCTTTTATAGCTGACAGCGGCCCCGCGCCGCGCACAAGGAAGGGAGAATTACAATGCCCTGCTGTGGTGTTTATTCTAGTTGGGCTAGCCTGCTAAAGGTTAGAAGTGGCATTTGTCAGCAGTACCCAAGTTAGTGCTGCACACGATCTAGTAATATTGTATCATGGCCAAAAATGGCAGTTTCTCATTTAGTGTGGCAAAGGAAAAAGCTTACAGCACCTGGTATTCCCAGGCGGTCTCCCATCCAAGTACTAACCAGGCCCGACCCTGCTTAGCTTCCGAGATCGGACGAGATCGGGCGTGTTCAGGGTGGTATGGCCGTAAGCAACAGAAGTAGGGCCCGTCGGTCTTTTATAGCTGACAGCGGCCCCGCGCCGCGCACAAGGAAGGGAGAATTACAATGCCCTGCTGTGGTGTTTATTCTAGTTGGGCTAGCCTGCTAAAGGTTAGAAGTGGCATTTGTCAGCAGTACCCAAGTTAGTGCTGCACCTATTAACATTGTAAAAAAAATAAAAAAATAAAAAACACACTTTTGTATTGAAATGCATTGATTGATTGATTTATTTAATAATGTAACTTATGTGGATATATGTAATTCTGCATGAATTGTAAACCTAAAAAGCAAAGGAAAAAGCTTACAGCACCTGGTATTCCCAGGCGGTCTCCCATCCAAGTACTAACCAGGCCCGACCCTGCTTAGCTTCCGAGATCGGACGAGATCGGGCGTGTTCAGGGTGGTATGGCCGTAAGCAACAGAAGTAGGGCCCGTCGGTCTTTTATAGCTGACAGCGGCCCCGCGCCGCGCACAAGGAAGGGAGAATTACAATGCCCTGCTGTGGTGTTTATTCTAGTTGGGCTAGACTGCTAAAGGCTAGAAGTGGCATTTGTCAGCAGTACCCAAGTTAGTGCTGCACACGATCTAGTAATATTGTATCATGGCCAAAAATGGCAGTTTCTCATTTAGTGTGGCAACGGAAAATGCTTACAGCACCTGGTATTCCCAGGCGGTCTCCCATCCAAGTACTAACCAGGCCCGACCCTGCTTAGCTTCCGAGATCGGACGAGATCGGGCGTGTTCAGGGTGGTATGGCCGTAAGGAACAGAAGTAGGGCCCGTCGGTCTTTTATAGCTGACAGCGGCCTCGCGCCGCGCACACAAGGAAGGGAGAATTACAATGCCCTGCTGTGGTGTTTATTCTAGTTGGGCTAGCCTGCTAAAGGTTAGAAGTGGCATTTGTCAGCAGTACCCAAGTTAGTGCTGCACCTATTAACATTGTAAAAAAATAAAAAAATAAAAAACACACTTTTGTATTGAAATGCATTGATTGATTGATTTATTTAATAATGTAACTTATGTGGATATATGTAATTCTGCATGAATTGTAAACCTAAAAAGCAAAGGAAAAAGCTTACAGCACCTGGTATTCCCAGGCGGTCTCCCATCCAAGTACTAACCAGGCCCGACCCTGCTTAGCTTCCGAGATCGGACGAGATCGGGCGTGTTCAGGGTGGTATGGCCGTAAGCAACAGAAGTAGGGCCCGTCGGTCTTTTATAGCTGACAGCGGCCCCGCGCCGCGCACACAAGGAAGGGAGAATTACAATGCCCTGCTGTGGTGTTTATTCTAGTTGGGCTAGCCTGCTAAAGGTTAGAAGTGGCATTTGTCAGCAGTACCCAAGTTAGTGCTGCACCTATTAACATTGTAAAAAAATAAAAAAATAAAAAACACACTTTTGTATTGAAATGCATTGATTGATTGATTTATTTAATAATGTAACTTATGTGGATATATGTAATTCTGCATGAATTGTAAACCTAAAAAGCAAAGGAAAAAGCTTACAGCACCTGGTATTCCCAGGCGGTCTCCCATCCAAGTACTAACCAGGCCCGACCCTGCTTAGCTTCCGAGATCGGACGAGATCGGGCGTGTTCAGGGTGGTATGGCCGTAAGCAACAGAAGTAGGGCCCGTCGGTCTTTTATAGCTGACAGCGGCCCCGCGCCGCGCACAAGGAAGGGAGAATTACAATGCCCTGCTGTGGTGTTTATTCTAGTTGGGCTAGCCTGCTAAAGGTTAGAAGTGGCATTTGTCAGCAGTACCCAAGTTAGTGCTGCACACGATCTAGTAATATTGTATCATGGCCAAAAATGGCAGTTTCTCATTTAGTGTGGCAAAGGAAAAAGCTTACAGCACCTGGTATTCCCAGGCGGTCTCCCATCCAAGTACTAACCAGGCCCGACCCTGCTTAGCTTCCGAGATCGGACGAGATCGGGCGTGTTCAGGGTGGTATGGCCGTAAGCAACAGAAGATGGGCCCGTCGGTCTTTTATAGCTGACAGCGGCCCCGCGCCGCGCACACAAGGAAGGGAGAATTACAATGCCCTGCTGTGGTGTTTATTCTAGTTGGGCTAGCCTGCTAAAGGTTAGAAGTGGCATTTGTCAGCAGTACCCAAGTTAGTGCTGCACCTATTAACATTGTAAAAAAATAAAAAAATAAAAAACACACTTTTGTATTGAAATGCATTGATTGATTGATTTATTTAATAATGTAACTTATGTGGATATATGTAATTCTGCATGAATTGTAAACCTAAAAAGCAAAGGAAAAGGCTTACAGCACCTGGTATTCCCAGGCGGTCTCCCATCCAAGTACTAACCAGGCCCGACCCTGCTTAGCTTCCGAGATCGGACGAGATCGGGCGTGTTCAGGGTGCTATGGCCGTAAGCAACAGAACTAGGGCCCGTCGGTCTTTTATAGCTGACAGCGGCCCCGCGCCGCGCACAAGGAAGGGAGAATTACAATGCCCTGCTGTGGTGTTTATTCTAGTTGGGCTAGCCTGCTAAAGGTTAGAAGTGGCATTTGTCAGCAGTACCCAAGTTAGTGCTGCACACGATCTAGTAATATTGTATCATGGCCAAAAATGGCAGTTTCTCATTTAGTGTGGCAAAGGAAAAAGCTTACAGCACCTGGTATTCCCAGGCGGTCTCCCATCCAAGTACTAACCAGGCCCGACCCTGCTTAGCTTCCGAGATCGGACGAGATCGGGCGTGTTCAGGGTGGTATGGCCGTAAGCAACAGAAGATGGGCCCGTCGGTCTTTTATAGCTGACAGCGGCCCCGCGCCGCGCACACAAGGAAGGGAGAATTACAATGCCCTGCTGTGGTGTTTATTCTAGTTGGGCTAGCCTGCTAAAGGTTAGAAGTGGCATTTGTCAGCAGTACCCAAGTTAGTGCTGCACCTATTAACATTGTAAAAAAATAAAAAAATAAAAAACACACTTTTGTATTGAAATGCATTGATTGATTGATTTATTTAATAATGTAACTTATGTGGATATATGTAATTCTGCATGAATTGTAAACCTAAAAAGCAAAGGAAAAGGCTTACAGCACCTGGTATTCCCAGGCGGTCTCCCATCCAAGTACTAACCAGGCCCGACCCTGCTTAGCTTCCGAGATCGGACGAGATCGGGCGTGTTCAGGGTGCTATGGCCGTAAGCAACAGAACTAGGGCCCGTCGGTCTTTTATAGCTGACAGCGGCCCCGCGCCGCGCACAAGGAAGGGAGAATTACAATGCCCTGCTGTGGTGTTTATTCTAGTTGGGCTAGCCTGCTAAAGGTTAGAAGTGGCATTTGTCAGCAGTACCCAAGTTAGTGCTGCACACGATCTAGTAATATTGTATCATGGCCAAAAATGGCAGTTTCTCATTTAGTGTGGCAAAGGAAAAAGCTTACAGCACCTGGTATTCCCAGGCGGTCTCCCATCCAAGTACTAACCAGGCCCGACCCTGCTTAGCTTCCGAGATCGGACGAGATCGGGCGTGTTCAGGGTGGTATGGCCGTAAGCAACAGAAGTAGGGCCCGTCGGTCTTTTATAGCTGACAGCGGCCCCGCGCCGCGCACAAGGAAGGGAGAATTACAATGCCCTGCTGTGGTGTTTATTCTAGTTGGGCTAGCCTGCTAAAGGTTAGAAGTGGCATTTGTCAGCAGTACCCAAGTTAGTGCTGCACCTATTAACATTGTAAAAAAAATAAAAAAATAAAAAACACACTTTTGTATTGAAATGCATTGATTGATTGATTTATTTAATAATGTAACTTATGTGGATATATGTAATTCTGCATGAATTGTAAACCTAAAAAGCAAAGGAAAAAGCTTACAGCACCTGGTATTCCCAGGCGGTCTCCCATCCAAGTACTAACCAGGCCCGACCCTGCTTAGCTTCCGAGATCGGACGAGATCGGGCGTGTTCAGGGTGGTATGGCCGTAAGCAACAGAAGTAGGGCCCGTCGGTCTTTTATAGCTGACAGCGGCCCCGCGCCGCGCACAAGGAAGGGAGAATTACAATGCCCTGCTGTGGTGTTTATTCTAGTTGGGCTAGACTGCTAAAGGCTAGAAGTGGCATTTGTCAGCAGTACCCAAGTTAGTGCTGCACACGATCTAGTAATATTGTATCATGGCCAAAAATGGCAGTTTCTCATTTAGTGTGGCAAAGGAAAAAGCTTACAGCACCTGGTATTCCCAGGCGGTCTCCCATCCAAGTACTAACCAGGCCCGACCCTGCTTAGCTTCCGAGATCGGACGAGATCGGGCGTGTTCAGGGTGGTATGGCCGTAAGCAACAGAAGTAGGGCCCGTCGGTCTTTTATAGCTGACAGCGGCCCCGCGCCGCGCACAAGGAAGGGAGAATTACAATGCCCTGCTGTGGTGTTTATTCTAGTTGGGCTAGCCTGCTAAAGGTTAGAAGTGGCATTTGTCAGCAGTACCCAAGTTAGTGCTGCACACGATCTAGTAATATTGTATCATGGCCAAAAATGGCAGTTTCTCATTTAGTGTGGCAAAGGAAAAAGCTTACAGCACCTGGTATTCCCAGGCGGTCTCCCATCCAAGTACTAACCAGGCCCGACCCTGCTTAGCTTCCGAGATCGGACGAGATCGGGCGTGTTCAGGGTGGTATGGCCGTAAGCAACAGAAGATGGGCCCGTCGGTCTTTTATAGCTGACAGCGGCCCCGCGCCGCGCACAAGGAAGGGAGAATTACAATGCCCTGCTGTGGTGTTTATTCTAGTTGGGCTAGCCTGCTAAAGGTTAGAAGTGGCATTTGTCAGCAGTACCCAAGTTAGTGCTGCACCTATTAACATTGTAAAAAAATAAAAAAATAAAAAACACACTTTTGTATTGAAATGCATTGATTGATTGATTTATTTAATAATGTAACTTATGTGGATATATGTAATTCTGCATGAATTGTAAACCTAAAAAGCAAAGGAAAAAGCTTACAGCACCTGGTATTCCCAGGCGGTCTCCCATCCAAGTACTAACCAGGCCCGACCCTGCTTAGCTTCCGAGATCGGGCGTGTTCAGGGTGGTATGGCCGTAAGCAACAGAAGTAGGGCCCGTCGGTCTTTTATAGCTGACAGCGGCCCCGCGCCCCGCGCACAAGGAAGGGAGAATTACAATGCCCTGCTGTGGTGTTTATTCTAGTTGGGCTAGACTGCTAAAGGTTAGAAGTGGCATTTGTCAGCAGTACCCAAGTTAGTGCTGCACACGATCTAGTAATATTGTATCATGGCCAAAAATGGCAGTTTCTCATTTAGTGTGGCAAAGGAAAAAGCTTACAGCACCTGGTATTCCCAGGCGGTCTCCCATCCAAGTACTAACCAGGCCCGACCCTGCTTAGCTTCCTAGATCGGACGAGATCGGGCGTGTTCAGGGTGGTATGGCCGTAAGCAAGAGAAGTACGGCCCGTCGGTCTTTTATAGCTGACAGCGGCCCCGCGCCGCGCACAAGGAAGGGAGAATTACAATGCCCTGCTGTGGTGTTTATTCTAGTTGGGCTAGCCTGCTAAAGGTTAGAAGTGGCATTTGTCAGCAGTACCCAAGTTAGTGCTGCACCTATTAACATTGTAAAAAAATAAAAAAATAAAAAACACACTTTTGTATTGAAATGCATTGATTGATTGATTTATTTAATAATGTAACTTATGTGGATATATGTAATTCTGCATGAATTGTAAACCTAAAAAGCAAAGGAAAAAGCTTACAGCACCTGGTAATCCCAGGCGGTCTCCCATCCAAGTACTAACCAGGCCCGACCCTGCTTAGCTTCCGAGATCGGACGAGATCGGGCGTGTTCAGGGTGGTATGGCTGTAAGCAACAGAAGTAGGGCCCGTCGGTCTTTTATAGCTGACAGCGGCCCAGCGCCGCGCACAAGGAAGGGAGAATTACAATGCCCTGCTGTGGTGTTTATTCTAGTTGGGCTAGCCTGCTAAAGGTTAGAAGTGGCATTTGTCAGCAGTACCCAAGTTAGTGCTGCACACGATCTAGTAATATTGTATCATGGCCAAAAATGGCAGTTTCTCATTTAGTGTAGCAAAGGAAAAAGCTTACAGCACCTGGTATTCCCAGGCGGTCTCCCATCCAAGTACTAACCAGGCCCGACCCTGCTTAGCTTCCGAGATCGGACGAGATCGGGCGTGTTCAGGGTGGTATGGCCGTAAGCAACAGAAGTAGGGCCCGTCGGTCTTTTATAGCTGACAGCGGCCCCGCGCCGCGCACAAGGAAGGGAGAATTACAATGCCCTGCTGTGGTGTTTATTCTAGTTGGGCTAGCCTGCTAAAGGTTAGAAGTGGCATTTGTCAGCAGTACCCAAGTTAGTGCTGCACCTATTAACATTGTAAAAAAATAAAAAAATAAAAAACACACTTTTGTATTGAAATGCATTGATTGATTGATTTATTTAATAATGTAACTTATGTGGATATATGTAATTCTGCATGAATTGTAAACCTAAAAAGCAAAGGAAAAAGCTTACAGCACCTGGTATTCCCAGGCGGTCTCCCATCCAAGTACTAACCAGGCCCGACCCTGCTTAGCTTCCGAGATCGGACGAGATCGGGCGTGTTCAGGGTGGTATGGCCGTAAGCAACAGAAGATGGGCCCGTCGGTCTTTTATAGCTGACAGCGGCCCCGCGCCGCGCACACAAGGAAGGGAGAATTACAATGCCCTGCTGTGGTGTTTATTCTAGTTGGGCTAGCCTGCTAAAGGTTAGAAGTGGCATTTGTCAGCAGTACCCAAGTTAGTGCTGCACCTATTAACATTGTAAAAAAATAAAAAAATAAAAAACACACTTTTGTATTGAAATGCATTGATTGATTGATTTATTTAATAATGTAACTTATGTGGATATATGTAATTCTGCATGAATTGTAAACCTAAAAAGCAAAGGAAAAGGCTTACAGCACCTGGTATTCCCAGGCGGTCTCCCATCCAAGTACTAACCAGGCCCGACCCTGCTTAGCTTCCGAGATCGGACGAGATCGGGCGTGTTCAGGGTGCTATGGCCGTAAGCAACAGAACTAGGGCCCGTCGGTCTTTTATAGCTGACAGCGGCCCCGCGCCGCGCACAAGGAAGGGAGAATTACAATGCCCTGCTGTGGTGTTTATTCTAGTTGGGCTAGCCTGCTAAAGGTTAGAAGTGGCATTTGTCAGCAGTACCCAAGTTAGTGCTGCACACGATCTAGTAATATTGTATCATGGCCAAAAATGGCAGTTTCTCATTTAGTGTGGCAAAGGAAAAAGCTTACAGCACCTGGTATTCCCAGGCGGTCTCCCATCCAAGTACTAACCAGGCCCGACCCTGCTTAGCTTCCGAGATCGGACGAGATCGGGCGTGTTCAGGGTGGTATGGCCGTAAGCAACAGAAGATGGGCCCGTCGGTCTTTTATAGCTGACAGCGGCCCCGCGCCGCGCACAAGGAAGGGAGAATTACAATGCCCTGCTGTGGTGTTTATTCTAGTTGGGCTAGCCTGCTAAAGGTTAGAAGTGGCATTTGTCAGCAGTACCCAAGTTAGTGCTGCACCTATTAACATTGTAAAAAAATAAAAAAATAAAAAACACACTTTTGTATTGAAATGCATTGATTGATTGATTTATTTAATAATGTAACTTATGTGGATATATGTAATTCTGCATGAATTGTAAACCTAAAAAGCAAAGGAAAAAGCTTACAGCACCTGGTATTCCCAGGCGGTCTCCCATCCAAGTACTAACCAGGCCCGACCTGCTTAGCTTCCGAGATCGGACGAGATCGGGCGTGTTCAGGGTGGTATGGCCGTAAGCAACAGAAGTAGGGCCCGTCGGTCTTTTATAGCTGACAGCGGCCCCGCGCCGCGCACACAAGGAAGGGAGAATTACAATGCCCTGCTGTGGTGTTTATTCTAGTTGGGCTAGACTGCTAAAGGCTAGAAGTGGCATTTGTCAGCAGTACCCAAGTTAGTGCTGCACACGATCTAGTAATATTGTATCATGGCCAAAAATGGCAGTTTCTCATTTAGTGTGGCAAAGGAAAAAGCTTACAGCACCTGGTATTCCCAGGCGGTCTCCCATCCAAGTACTAACCAGGCCCGACCCTGCTTAGCTTCCGAGATCGGACGAGATCGGGCGTGTTCAGGGTGGTATGGCCGTAAGCAACAGAAGTAGGGCCCGTCGGTCTTTTATAGCTGACAGCGGCCCCGCGCCGCGCACAAGGAAGGGAGAATTACAATGCCCTGCTGTGGTGTTTATTCTAGTTGGGCTAGCCTGCTAAAGGTTAGAAGTGGCATTTGTCAGCAGTACCCAAGTTAGTGCTGCACACGATCTAGTAATATTGTATCATGGCCAAAAATGGCAGTTTCTCATTTAGTGTGGCAAAGGAAAAAGCTTACAGCACCTGGTATTCCCAGGCGGTCTCCCATCCAAGTACTAACCAGGCCCGACCCTGCTTAGCTTCCGAGATCGGACGAGATCGGGCGTGTTCAGGGTGGTATGGCCGTAAGCAACAGAAGATGGGCCCGTCGGTCTTTTATAGCTGACAGCGGCCCCGCGCCGCGCACAAGGAAGGGAGAATTACAATGCCCTGCTGTGGTGTTTATTCTAGTTGGGCTAGCCTGCTAAAGGTTAGAAGTGGCATTTGTCAGCAGTACCCAAGTTAGTGCTGCACCTATTAACATTGTAAAAAAATAAAAAAATAAAAAACACACTTTTGTATTGAAATGCATTGATTGATTGATTTATTTAATAATGTAACTTATGTGGATATATGTAATTCTGCATGAATTGTAAACCTAAAAAGCAAAGGAAAAAGCTTACAGCACCTGGTATTCCCAGGCGGTCTCCCATCCAAGTACTAACCAGGCCCGACCTGCTTAGCTTCCGAGATCGGACGAGATCGGGCGTGTTCAGGGTGGTATGGCCGTAAGAAACAGAAGTAGGGCCCGTCGGTCTTTTATAGCTGACAGCGGCCCCGCGCCGCGCACACAAGGAAGGGAGAATTACAATGCCCTGCTGTGGTGTTTATTCTAGTTGGGCTAGACTGCTAAAGGCTAGAAGTGGCATTTGTCAGCAGTACCCAAGTTAGTGCTGCACACGATCTAGTAATATTGTATCATGGCCAAAAATGGCAGTTTCTCATTTAGTGTGGCAAAGGAAAAAGCTTACAGCACCTGGTATTCCCAGGCGGTCTCCCATCCAAGTACTAACCAGGCACGACCCTGCTTAGCTTCCGAGATCGGACGAGATCGGGCGTGTTCAGGGTGGTATGGCCGTAAGCAACAGAAGTAGGGCCCGTCGGTCTTTTATAGCTGACAGCGGCCCCGCGCCGCGCACAAGGAAGGGAGAATTACAATGCCCTGCTGTGGTGTTTATTCTAGTTGGGCTAGCCTGCTAAAGGTTAGAAGTGGCATTTGTCAGCAGTACCCAAGTTAGTGCTGCACCTATTAACATTGTAAAAAAAATAAAAAAATAAAAAACACACTTTTGTATTGAAATGCATTGATTGATTGATTTATTTAATAATGTAACTTATGTGGATATATGTAATTCTGCATGAATTGTAAACCTAAAAATCAAAGGAAAAAGCTTACAGCACCTGGTATTCCCAGGCGGTCTCCCATCCAAGTACTAACCAGGCCCGACCCTGCTTAGCTTCCGAGATCGGACGAGATCGGGCGTGTTCAGGGTGGTATGGCCGTAAGCAACAGAAGTAGGGCCCGTCGGTCTTTTATAGCTGACATCGGCCCCGCGCCGCGCACAAGGAAGGGAGAATTACAATGCCCTGCTGTGGTGTTTATTCTAGTTGGGCTAGCCTGCTAAAGGTTAGAAGTGGCATTTGTCAGCAGTACCCAAGTTAGTGCTGCACACGATCTAGTAATATTGTATCATGGCCAAAAATGGCAGTTTCTCATTTAGTGTGGCAACGGAAAATGCTTACAGCACCTGGTATTCCCAGGCGGTCTCCCATCCAAGTACTAACCAGGCCCGACCCTGCTTAGCTTCCGAGATCGGACGAGATCGGGCGTGTTCAGGGTGGTATGGCCGTAAGGAACAGAAGTAGGGCCCGTCGGTCTTTTATAGCTGACAGCGGCCTCGCGCCGCGCACACAAGGAAGGGAGAATTACAATGCCCTGCTGTGGTGTTTATTCTAGTTGGGCTAGCCTGCTAAAGGTTAGAAGTGGCATTTGTCAGCAGTACCCAAGTTAGTGCTGCACCTATTAACATTGTAAAAAAATAAAAAAATAAAAAACACACTTTTGTATTGAAATGCATTGATTGATTGATTTATTTAATAATGTAACTTATGTGGATATATGTAATTCTGCATGAATTGTAAACCTAAAAAGCAAAGGAAAAAGCTTACAGCACCTGGTATTCCCAGGCGGTCTCCCATCCAAGTACTAACCAGGCCCGACCCTGCTTAGCTTCCGAGATCGGACGAGATCGGGCGTGTTCAGGGTGGTATGGCCGTAAGCAACAGAAGTAGGGCCCGTCGGTCTTTTATAGCTGACAGCGGCCCCGCGCCGCGCACACAAGGAAGGGAGAATTACAATGCCCTGCTGTGGTGTTTATTCTAGTTGGGCTAGCCTGCTAAAGGTTAGAAGTGGCATTTGTCAGCAGTACCCAAGTTAGTGCTGCACCTATTAACATTGTAAAAAAATAAAAAAATAAAAAACACACTTTTGTATTGAAATGCATTGATTGATTGATTTATTTAATAATGTAACTTATGTGGATATATGTAATTCTGCATGAATTGTAAACCTAAAAAGCAAAGGAAAAAGCTTACAGCACCTGGTATTCCCAGGCGGTCTCCCATCCAAGTACTAACCAGGCCCGACCCTGCTTAGCTTCCGAGATCGGACGAGATCGGGCGTGTTCAGGGTGGTATGGCCGTAAGCAACAGAAGTAGGGCCCGTCGGTCTTTTATAGCTGACAGCGGCCCCGCGCCGCGCACAAGGAAGGGAGAATTACAATGCCCTGCTGTGGTGTTTATTCTAGTTGGGCTAGCCTGCTAAAGGTTAGAAGTGGCATTTGTCAGCAGTACCCAAGTTAGTGCTGCACACGATCTAGTAATATTGTATCATGGCCAAAAATGGCAGTTTCTCATTTAGTGTGGCAAAGGAAAAAGCTTACAGCACCTGGTATTCCCAGGCGGTCTCCCATCCAAGTACTAACCAGGCCCGACCCTGCTTAGCTTCCGAGATCGGACGAGATCGGGCGTGTTCAGGGTGGTATGGCCGTAAGCAACAGAAGATGGGCCCGTCGGTCTTTTATAGCTGACAGCGGCCCCGCGCCGCGCACACAAGGAAGGGAGAATTACAATGCCCTGCTGTGGTGTTTATTCTAGTTGGGCTAGCCTGCTAAAGGTTAGAAGTGGCATTTGTCAGCAGTACCCAAGTTAGTGCTGCACCTATTAACATTGTAAAAAAATAAAAAAATAAAAAACACACTTTTGTATTGAAATGCATTGATTGATTGATTTATTTAATAATGTAACTTATGTGGATATATGTAATTCTGCATGAATTGTAAACCTAAAAAGCAAAGGAAAAGGCTTACAGCACCTGGTATTCCCAGGCGGTCTCCCATCCAAGTACTAACCAGGCCCGACCCTGCTTAGCTTCCGAGATCGGACGAGATCGGGCGTGTTCAGGGTGCTATGGCCGTAAGCAACAGAACTAGGGCCCGTCGGTCTTTTATAGCTGACAGCGGCCCCGCGCCGCGCACAAGGAAGGGAGAATTACAATGCCCTGCTGTGGTGTTTATTCTAGTTGGGCTAGCCTGCTAAAGGTTAGAAGTGGCATTTGTCAGCAGTACCCAAGTTAGTGCTGCACACGATCTAGTAATATTGTATCATGGCCAAAAATGGCAGTTTCTCATTTAGTGTGGCAAAGGAAAAAGCTTACAGCACCTGGTATTCCCAGGCGGTCTCCCATCCAAGTACTAACCAGGCCCGACCCTGCTTAGCTTCCGAGATCGGACGAGATCGGGCGTGTTCAGGGTGGTATGGCCGTAAGCAACAGAAGATGGGCCCGTCGGTCTTTTATAGCTGACAGCGGCCCCGCGCCGCGCACACAAGGAAGGGAGAATTACAATGCCCTGCTGTGGTGTTTATTCTAGTTGGGCTAGCCTGCTAAAGGTTAGAAGTGGCATTTGTCAGCAGTACCCAAGTTAGTGCTGCACCTATTAACATTGTAAAAAAATAAAAAAATAAAAAACACACTTTTGTATTGAAATGCATTGATTGATTGATTTATTTAATAATGTAACTTATGTGGATATATGTAATTCTGCATGAATTGTAAACCTAAAAAGCAAAGGAAAAGGCTTACAGCACCTGGTATTCCCAGGCGGTCTCCCATCCAAGTACTAACCAGGCCCGACCCTGCTTAGCTTCCGAGATCGGACGAGATCGGGCGTGTTCAGGGTGCTATGGCCGTAAGCAACAGAACTAGGGCCCGTCGGTCTTTTATAGCTGACAGCGGCCCCGCGCCGCGCACAAGGAAGGGAGAATTACAATGCCCTGCTGTGGTGTTTATTCTAGTTGGGCTAGCCTGCTAAAGGTTAGAAGTGGCATTTGTCAGCAGTACCCAAGTTAGTGCTGCACACGATCTAGTAATATTGTATCATGGCCAAAAATGGCAGTTTCTCATTTAGTGTGGCAAAGGAAAAAGCTTACAGCACCTGGTATTCCCAGGCGGTCTCCCATCCAAGTACTAACCAGGCCCGACCCTGCTTAGCTTCCGAGATCGGACGAGATCGGGCGTGTTCAGGGTGGTATGGCCGTAAGCAACAGAAGTAGGGCCCGTCGGTCTTTTATAGCTGACAGCGGCCCCGCGCCGCGCACAAGGAAGGGAGAATTACAATGCCCTGCTGTGGTGTTTATTCTAGTTGGGCTAGCCTGCTAAAGGTTAGAAGTGGCATTTGTCAGCAGTACCCAAGTTAGTGCTGCACCTATTAACATTGTAAAAAAAATAAAAAAATAAAAAACACACTTTTGTATTGAAATGCATTGATTGATTGATTTATTTAATAATGTAACTTATGTGGATATATGTAATTCTGCATGAATTGTAAACCTAAAAAGCAAAGGAAAAAGCTTACAGCACCTGGTATTCCCAGGCGGTCTCCCATCCAAGTACTAACCAGGCCCGACCCTGCTTAGCTTCCGAGATCGGACGAGATCGGGCGTGTTCAGGGTGGTATGGCCGTAAGCAACAGAAGTAGGGCCCGTCGGTCTTTTATAGCTGACAGCGGCCCCGCGCCGCGCACAAGGAAGGGAGAATTACAATGCCCTGCTGTGGTGTTTATTCTAGTTGGGCTAGACTGCTAAAGGCTAGAAGTGGCATTTGTCAGCAGTACCCAAGTTAGTGCTGCACACGATCTAGTAATATTGTATCATGGCCAAAAATGGCAGTTTCTCATTTAGTGTGGCAAAGGAAAAAGCTTACAGCACCTGGTATTCCCAGGCGGTCTCCCATCCAAGTACTAACCAGGCCCGACCCTGCTTAGCTTCCGAGATCGGACGAGATCGGGCGTGTTCAGGGTGGTATGGCCGTAAGCAACAGAAGTAGGGCCCGTCGGTCTTTTATAGCTGACAGCGGCCCCGCGCCGCGCACAAGGAAGGGAGAATTACAATGCCCTGCTGTGGTGTTTATTCTAGTTGGGCTAGCCTGCTAAAGGTTAGAAGTGGCATTTGTCAGCAGTACCCAAGTTAGTGCTGCACACGATCTAGTAATATTGTATCATGGCCAAAAATGGCAGTTTCTCATTTAGTGTGGCAAAGGAAAAAGCTTACAGCACCTGGTATTCCCAGGCGGTCTCCCATCCAAGTACTAACCAGGCCCGACCCTGCTTAGCTTCCGAGATCGGACGAGATCGGGCGTGTTCAGGGTGGTATGGCCGTAAGCAACAGAAGATGGGCCCGTCGGTCTTTTATAGCTGACAGCGGCCCCGCGCCGCGCACAAGGAAGGGAGAATTACAATGCCCTGCTGTGGTGTTTATTCTAGTTGGGCTAGCCTG